>NC_064601.1:15208458-15458458 GCF_943734735.2 Anopheles gambiae
ATGGGTGTCAAATTGAATTTTATTGCTTTACATGACATTTAACATTTTCTACCACTTTTGGCCCGTCCCGTAAACCGTACCGTTTGGTGCGTGCAGTGCAAGCAGCTTACGGGAATGCTTCGGGTGCCAGCAAGCGAAGCGGTACCCGGTTCAATACCGGTGACAGTAAACAAGCGTTTGCTCGTGCCTGTGTATGTGCGTGTGAGTGTCGGAAGCTAACCTCGTGACAAAGTGACGGCAGCTCGTGAAGGAAGCGATGCGGCGTGGGCAGGATTTGGTTTCATTACGAAGGCTCAAAGTCGATGAGGGCAATGGGCGCTGTGTGCATGTGGTATGGTGTGACATGGTAATAATGTAGGCTTTACGTGCTGTTCGTGGCTAGATTCCGATCGTGCAAGCGGGTGGCCAGAAAAATCGAACCTACGATTTAATCCAATTTAGGTGCGCATGGGAATATTACAAAGGATTACGGTTCGTTTTGTGTGACATTTTGTTTTATGGACCCTCGTTTTGTTTGCTTAAGTACTGTGCAGAGAGGCGTGTGTAACGCACTGGAAGCAACAAAAAAACGTGACCGAGGGTGGTTATTACTTCCCCATTGTAAAGCTTGTAAGCTTTTCTCGTTTAAATGTATCAAAATCGCTCAATTTTTACAGTGGTGTAACTTCTTGCCAGGAATCTTGTGGTAAGCTGTTAATAATATGAACAGTGTTACAAGGACTATTCAAAGTTGAAAGTGAATATTTTACTTTAGAGATAAATATTGGCTTTTAGATGAACCACCGTCTCAGCAATGACACTTAGTGGCCGTGTTTTACTTCAAAGTGGAAAGAGCAGCGTTGGCAAAGGTATGACCTGGAGACACACAGTGCCCGGTGACGTCATTACCAGTGAACAAGCCTCTCCAACAGCGCGTGATTGAAGTGGAATCGCTGGTCCTCAACGGCATCGTTGTCATGCTCATGATCCACCCAACGAACGACCGCCTAAGTGGATGGATGGATATCCGGTTTAGCATCAAATCTGTTTGACACCGTTATTGATCCGTAACAATCCGTGATCAAACGCGAATCAGCCTGGCTGGTGGGCGGGAGAAGCACCATAGCATCATTATTTGCCCATCCGCTCGCTTGTGCTTCCGTGAACTGTCCACCGACAAAGCCTAGCGAGCGGCGAACCGGTGGTCCCTTTTGGACGGGCGGAAGTAATTGTGTCGCTGGGCAAGAACAAACGAAATTTTCGTTTAGTCTCATCCTGCCTGTCCCCATTTCTTCCACGCGTCCGTCGCCACTGATGTGGCTGCATTTGTGGTGTATCATCGACCGGAGAAAAGGGGAACGTACCGACGACAATCACGGGGTAACAGGGCCCTATCGACAGCATAAAGGAGGATACGATGTGGCCACGTCGATTGTTTGTCCACTACTTAGACGACAGCGACATCGGGCATCGGTTGCGCGTCCTTGGCAAGCCGCTTTCGGGCGCGCGCATAGCGCACCTGGACCTGGAATGTGTGTGGAAAGAGAAGGGAAGCAAGAGAAGAAACTCTGCCACACACGCCCTGACAATGTTTCCCCGAAAACATGGTTGCTCTTATCGGGCGGGTACGTGCGCTTTGTTCGAGCCGTCTTCGTGCACGTTCCCGTGTCCGCAAGCGCCACATGCTTGCAGCTACCGCCTACCGGCACCGGTGCATAATGTGGGATGCAGTCCACAGCCAAATTTGATCATCGTGGATGCGATTACGAACTATCTCGGTACACGGAACCACCGAACGGTAAAGTCTTGGCCTGTTTGAGGACTGACACTGCTCGCATTACAGTCGGGCGTGATACGGTGGCACATCCTGGCTGGGTTTGTCCTCCCGTGTGGCGTGTTTTCCCTCGAGGTCAAACGATTCCACAATGTCCCTGGGATGGGTTTCTCGAGCTCGTTCTAAGGATGGGATTAAGGCATGGTTTGGGAAGACCACACGTGTGTGGTTTAGGTGATCCACGATGAGCTTGTGCGCGGTGGCGTACGATCAAACCGCTATGCTTCGATGTCTATTCGACGGGCCATTGAATTACTTCGCCGGTGTAGGGCTGGAACGGATCAAAAGGGGAAACAAAGCAAGAATTGTGCTCGCGAATAGGCGATGTTTGTCGTTACGGTTCACGATTACCTTCGATTGCGATTTAGATAGGGCGTTGGACGTAGTACGAGCAGTCGTTTGCATTTGTCGTAAGCTTTTGTCGGATGTATGAAATGTTTGAGCACAATGTTCATAGGGGAATCAAGTTAATGGTGTTGTTGAGGTAACATAAATGGTTCCTGCTAAATATGTTGTTATAATTACTTAGTTTCTTCTACCAGTTGCTCTCGATAATTGCAATGATGTGAACACTACGTGCAAATAATTGATTTGTGATTAATTTATAAGGTTCAATATTATATAGCACCGTCAAACACTTAGGAACATCAGTTACGCTAATTGCAATTGCTATTCCATTCCCATTCCATGCAATTGTTATGCCAAAAAAAGAACGTTTGTAACACGCGTCTGTTAAATAGTTACATTCCGAGAATAGCGCGTTTTAAACAATCCATACAGGATTCCTAGAACGATAACGATAAAAGCATTCCTACGGGAATGATCATTAAATTCAATACAGCGAAAAATAATAAAAAAGCAATATATCAATCACCCGTAATGGAGGGGTTAAAACTGGCACAATCAAATTGCTCTTAATATATAAATCCTACCGACGGATTCCATCCACTGTAACATACCCCCTTTGCCGAACATGTGCTGTTCAATGGCGCTTGCAGTTACAACATCCACCGCACAAAATGCGCCCGTTTTGCCGTAGCAGCAGTCCCGAAAGGCGAAACTGCCCCACACGAAATGCACACATAAAAGCGCTTTTCAAATCGTCCTTCCCACTGGACGCCCGTACTTCCACCGCCAAGGTGTGACGCAGGTGGAGGGGCAAATCTTGTGTCGTTTAAATGTCGTTCCGTAAATGGGTTTCACCTATTCACACCTACAGCGCCCCGCTACCTGATGCATTGCCACGGGCTTACCTTACCGACGACCAGGCGTCTCCATTCCCAGTGGAGACGCTCGTGGAAGAAAAAAAACACGGTCCGCGCTGCCACGTTGTTATTGAGCGAACACGGGCCAAGGATCAACCACCTTTCGGGTTGGGAAATAAATTCTTTACGACACTTCCACTGTTTTCTACGTTCCTTTCTTACCATTTTTGGGGTTTGCTTGTTGGCTAGTCTGTTCGGCATTGTCACGTGCTTGCGTTTGTTTCTTCTACTGCTGCTTTTGTTTTGCCAGTTTCAGGAACAGTGTTTCCAATAAAGCTAGCAGTGGAACGATTTTTATGTATGATTTCCTTCCACCCATGCACCCCTTGCCCGAACTGGCCGCCGTCTCTCGGCATGGAAACTTGAGCCAGTTTTATTACCGTTCGTCGGCCATTTTTATTGCCAGCCGAGAACCATTCGGCTAAGATCAAAACAACAAAATGACACTTAATGGCCAACACAGTGCTCTGGTATTGAAGAAATTGTCTCCCTTCGATAGCGGGACCACTGCCAGCATTGATGCCGAAAACAAAAATAGCGACCACATTGCGGGGGCTAAGCAACGGCACAAGAAAGCAAAAAACAGAACACAAGTAACATAGAAATAATATGTTCCACGGAAACAAAATCCCCTAATCTCCGTCCTGCCGTCCAATGGTGTGACGTCCGATGGGTTGGATCAACAACAACAACAACAACAACGACAAAAAGTCCCATAATTGCTTGCCGGAGGAGAACAACCGGATGCCGGTGTGAAAATAACGCTTCAAAGAACGATCTTCCGGCGGCGATTACGAGTTGCGTGGGGCTGTTCTGTGGTGGGTCGTAAATAATATCACCGCTGGCCGTGAACCGATCGTGGGATGAAAGTGCTCGTAACTTGCAACTGTGGCAGGGAAAAGGAATAAACAAAACAAAAAAGATCCCATTTCTCTGCACTCAAACATGCTCTTCAATCGCATTCACACGTTTAAAGAAGTTTGACAGTTATTTTTACTCTCACATGACCACCGCAAATTCGATCGAATGCTCGTAAAAGGGGGGTTATTTTTTGCACGCACACATTTGTGCGTTCTGGTGGAATAACTCGCTAAAAGGATTCACTGTACACCAAAACGATCGCACGGGGAGCTTATATTCACATTGAGGTTTCTTCCGGTTTGCTAGAGCGAATCGAAGAAGAAGAGAAAAAAACAACCTTCACATCCACACCGTCACGTAATCGGTGTGTATCATTTTGCCAGCAACGTCGGGTGTAGGATGTATTGGGCAAAATTTCATGAATGTACTTGAGAGTCGAGGTACCCCGTACAGTAACATAAAATAAATAAATAAACGAACGAATTTTTATACCGTTTGTGGGGTGGTCGTTTGTGCCGCTCGATCGATCATGCTTACGCTTACGTTCCGGCACACTACAGACGAAGGAATGCTTCTTCGAACTATCTGGCAGCTGGTTGAAGCAAGCGGCAACAAAATAAAAAAAGAACCCGTCCACTCCACTGTGCCGATGTGTATTTGATAGCAATCGAAAAAGTTATAAAATCGTTTGCCACCGTACGTAAAGCACCGCTGCAAACTGGGCGAACTGGCGTGTGTGAGCAGTTGTCACAACAGTTTAGGACTTTGCCCGTCGAGCTCGGTGTGCTCACACGTCCAAGCTTGCCGAAATCGTTCGTCGTGAAACGCAATATATATGTGTGACACATGTCATTGAGATGTTCCCCAAGGGGTAGGCCCCGCCCCACAAACCCCCTCGAAGAAGTTCGGCACAAACCTTACCGAGCGGCCAGAGTATCGAAACTTCAGCCTTCGATGCTTCCCCCGGAACCCACAGCTCACAGCAAAGCAAGCACGCGTTGGTTCGAAAGGTTTACTGTTTGCATCGTTGCTGCCCGTCGACCGGTTGGGTACGTCCCGGTCCCTTGACGGAAGGTTGTGTATCATAAATTTTCAATCAAACATAAGTGGAAATGATGAATGATGTTGCTTCGTTGGCATCCAGCTGTGCTGCCTAAACGAATCACGGTGGAGGGCTGGGCTGGGTTGGGTGGCGGTCCGTGAACTGCCGCGGAGCAGCTCGGTCGTCCATTTCACAATTCAACTGTAGCCACGCATGATCAGATCAGAAGCGGGTCTCTTCCTTCCACCTCTCCTCTTTTCACCATTCCCCGTTCACAGGCCCCTCGGCAGCACGGCGGGGCCAAATGTTTAACACTTTACTTGTCAAACAGCGTTTTCGGTCAAATATTTCAAATTCAAATCCAGCAGGCGCGGCGGAATTGGGTGTGAAATTTGCATCCATCGAGCTCGAGGTAGGAGGTCGATCGTTTGGACCAAAACAAACCGAAAGCGTGCGCTGTATCTGTATCGCCAGCCAGACGCCGCGGCCCACAGACGGCGAGTAATAAATCGAAAGTCATCAGTATTTCACTATCAAAAATTCAACAACCGTTCTTCAGGCATGGCCATGGGAGGTGCGGGAAGGGGTGCGGTAGGGCTCAGTGATTTATAATTTGTCACCGGCAGGTTTCGGAACAGCGCAGGGTATGTTAATATGGGCCTGCCCAAAAAGGTTTAACTCGACGACGAATGATGATGATGATGATGATAGCTTGGCGATGATGAGACCAGTCTTTTCGGTGGTTTTGAAGCAAATGGAAACTGCTATTGACAGTCGTTTCGCTTACTCGCTCCTCGCTAGTGAGGAAGAGCCACCACTATTGTAATAGTGTGGTGACAGTGTGGAAAGATTTTTCATCATGCCAATTAATCATCCGTCGGTATGACGGTGACGGTCTGGGTCTGGGATTGTGTTGTGTCGCCAGTGGCGTTATTTCTATCGTCAAGAAAATTTGTAAAGGAAGCAGGTAGAGTCCACTGGTAGCAACATTAGTTTAAGGTATAGAGTTGAATCATTATCATGTTCTTATTTCAACATTGTCCAATGAGTGACTCATAGATTAATATAAAAAGGAAAGCTTTATAGAGCGAGATGAACGAAACATATGGAATATGACTACTTATGATCTTAAGTTGAACCTTCTCCAATACGTCCACAATACACACAATCAATACGTCTACAATAGTGTACCAGGATTTTTCGATAATCCAGCCTACTACACTTTGATCTTTGCCTTTAGGCCCAAAAACGATTCATACTGTATCGTCTTTTCATCATATTCGTATTATCATGCACTCTGTGACAGTAACAAATCAGCTATTCATTAGTGATACGAACCATACGTGCTTGGATTGTTTTAAGGCTTTTAATAGCTGCAAGCGATAAGGATAGCACATGGTTAGTGATTGCTATTGCTAACCAGTAAACTCGTTGACTTTGATAAAATGAAAAGTATATTAAGTGATTAAATTGAATTGAATTGCAAGCAGACGGTGGAACAAAGAATCATGAGTGATACCATACGAATGAAAGCTTTTCTTCAGATGCGCTTACATAATCCAATCTTTATGCATGTTAGTACCTTGTGCACAATGGTCTGTGTAACTTTTGATGTTTTGCGTTCAATACTGGAATTAATTTCTATCTCAATCAATTCCTAACTCGAAGCATCCTAGCTTAATTGGCAATTTGATTTGTCGGTTCAATTTGTTTGTAATCAGTACCATTTTGCAATAACTTCGACATACTCTCAAAAATCTTTTTGTTATATTTCATGCATTACTTATAAATATTTGTATTTAAATTATTGCTCAGTAAAAAAATATCAAATTTAAGGAAATTCATTTAAAAAAAACAAAAACGATCGCAATTATTTGACTTTTTTTTAATTTCTTGAACGTGACTTAAATAAATCTTATCTTCGCATGTTTGCAATTTTTACATTCCCCAAGTTTGATGTAATATTTATTTGCCTTTTTTCATCCACTTACATACTTTAAACCGTGTGACTGTTGCAATCTCGTTCAATATAATTGTTGCTGCTCAATATTACTCGACTGAAGGGGCAATGCTATCGTGTAAAGCTATCGTGTTGCCATTCCTTCTCACAATGACACACCCTTTGTAAGCTTGCTAGTGAAGTCTGGCTACATTATCGTTTCATATCGTTTCATTCCTATGTCGAACCGGAGGATATGCTTCTTCGTACTTCTGCAATGGTTACCCTCCATTTCACGTGTTCGGGTGAAATCTCACGTAAATTCGCTTATCGCCTTCGTTCTCGTTGCACCAGAACCCATTCAAACCCCCTCTAAAGAAGAGCTCCAAAGTGCAAAATGAAGTAAAGTATAAAGTATTTTAAAAGTAGCTGCAACAACAACAACAACGAAAAAATGTCTCGTAAAAGTGCTTCCCAGAATTGATGCAAAACTGTTGGAAAGGTTGGGCGATAAATTTAATTTACTGTCTTTTTCGATGCCACCGCCAATTTCCTTTAGCGCGTTTGTTTCACCGGTTCCGACTAATCGTTGTTTTTTTTTTCTTCTTTTCTTTGCTAATCATTCCAGCGCCGCTGCATCTTTCCGAAGCAGTCCAGGGTACGGTGGGCCAGCTGGAGTGCAACATCACGTCGCCAATTAGCGGTGACCGGGCGATACTGGTGATCTGGTACAAGGGTGCCCAGACGATCCCGTTCTACACGTAAGTAAAGTGCTACCCGTTTCACACTGTTCGGCTGCGGCACTACTGTGTTGCTGTGGGTGCAACACCCCTGTCACCTGGTTTCGAAGGAGTGGCAATAAATTGTTTACAGCTTGCCGTTGCTAGTCACGTTAGTGTCTTAATTAAGGGTGACAAAAGTGCTGCTTATTGGTCGGGCGAACTGTGGTTTTCTAGGAACGTCTATCCGATTAAGCATGGGGAGTGGTGTTGCGCTTTACACGACACGAACATGGTTATTTTCACTTGTTAGTTAGATGTATTTCGTTCAAGTCGTTCCAATGGCATATATTCGATAGAATGGTAACATAAACAGTTACTACTTTATAAAAAAAAACCATTAAATTCATTAGAAAACATTTGATATCGGTTAGCAAAACATTATTCTGCAAATTCGTTTGCTTTTCAACTCTGCCTAGGCAATAGCGAATGTCCGCTACACTGTACACTATTTTCATTTCTATTTCGGTAAAACAATTCGAAAAGCTTGACGTTGGCAAGCCGTATTATCTTTCTGAAATCACTCCCGCTTTATTGTTGTTCTCATTTCCGGTACTTTTCCGCATCAAGTATCATCTGCCCGTCTCCGTGTACTGTTCGTAACTGGACAGGCGCACAATCCGGATTGTTTTCTAGCAATTTTCTGTACGATCGGATAACGGAAAGCACCGTCTGTCTGTGTCCGCGTAATGTTGCCCTGCTGTCTTTGTGTGTGTGTATGTGTGTGTGTGGGTAGATTTTTTTTGTCGATCGATTTCATTTCCGTCAACCGATGGGATGCAGGGGACCGATGGTTTAGGCATGAGCCAGAACACCCAGCTCCCCGAAAGCCGTTCATGATGTGAAGTGGCCCGAGCCGGACACTCGCCAAGAGACCAATCTTTTGCCCGTGGGAAATCGCCTCTTATATACCCGCCTCGCCACACAATCACCCGTTCAGCAGCAGTGAAGCAGAAATAATAAATAAATAACGATAATTTTTTATTTGCTTCCTTCAGTTTATTCATGCTACATCCGGTTTCCGCTCGGCAGTCGCGCACCGCACGGCGTACACCGAGTGTGGCCTGTCGCCGCACTGACCTCGACCATTCGGTGCTGGGCGGCAGTAAACTGAGCGCGAAGAAAGGATGGGCAAGGGTTGGTCAGAAACAAAACCAAAGGAAACCCAAAAGAATGAAATTATATCGGTCGCCTTTGGGCTACACTGCAACATAATGGTGATCGTGTGTGGATGGGTTTGTGGGGTACAGTGGCAATAGGCAGGCCACCAGGCCAAATAAGGCCCACTTCCCCGTGCTTAAGCCCATGGGGAAAATATGAGCGTTCCTAGCACATTTCCTGGAGAGCAGATAAGAGTCGATGTGCTTTGTTGTGTTCTTTCCATTGAACTTATCTGCGTTGCTCTTAGCCACCAATACCAATAAAAAGTAGTAAAGCTGAAAACTGTTTTCAAATAAAAATATGAAATTATGTCCATCTTTATCTTAAATATAGTTTATGTGAAGAATTATTACTTTGTAAATGTTCCGAGATTTGTATGATCTCCCCATTCATTGTATCAACAATTTATTTAAACACAAATGTATTTAATAAACCTTAGCATAAGAAGACCAAAACAGTGACAATAGAGACATTTTCTACAGTTGCTGCTTTTGAGAAAAACCACAACCATCCGTAGATGAATAGCGCTAAACGGATACGGTGTCATAAAAGCAAGCTTATCTTGCCGTTGCTATCTAGCCGCCACGCCGAGTTTTGAACCGTGCAGACTATTTGGGTCTACCAAGATAGAAGAGTTTCCCGCCCACTGGCGCTGGAGATCAGGATTTGTTTGGAGGGATTTTGATATTTATTTATTTTTTCCATATTTTTATATGGAACCGACCACCCTTGTCCCCTTCACAAGACTCAAACATCACCTACAGCCAATAAGGTCACCCAAGCCAGCGGCAAGCGGTTTACGGATGTTTCGCAAAGCACCGGGCTAGTATGTTTTGCCTCTGTACGGATACCATTTTCCACCCTGCGGAAAGGATTTAAATTCATTTTTATCCGATTTTCTGGTCGTTGCACAGGAAGCATAACTGGGGAGGGGCAAAAAATAGATGATGAGAAATGTACAAACGAAAAACCAACCGTTTCAGCATGGTGAATGGTGTGAGGGTGTCTACTTCTACTCCAGGAGTAGAAATTTACTGAGATCTGACGATTATACGTCGTAGATATTCGAGGTCCTTTGGTTGAATGGGTTCAATGTGAACCAATCTTCAATATGAACCAAGGCATGGTGTTTGACGAATCATGCAATCGTGACATATTCATGTGATCAAATCAATTGATTATGGAATATTTTCCTTTGCTCTGGATGAAAAGTTCTTGAATATGGAAGTATTTACTAGAATCCATCCCAGCAATGTAAAATGGCAAGAATTGTTAAAGCTTAGTGTAAGCTAAGACGTTCCTTGTTCTACCTTTTATGAATGTGCTCGGTATCGTGTTCTGGTGACACTTCTATGAACTGGAGCCAATACATCACTAGAAAAGGATGGCACAGAGTCTTTTCTTTTCTTCTTCTTTGGCTCAACAACCGTTGTCGGTCAAGGCCTGCCTGTACCACTAGTGGGCTTTGGCTTTCAGTGACTCATTGATTTCCCCCCATAGCAGGATAGTCAATCCTACGTATGGCGGCACGGTATATTTGGGGATCGAACCCGTGACGGGCATGTTGTTAAGTCGTACGAGTTGACGACTATACTACGAGACCGGTTTTTTCTTTTAGAAATTCTAAATTGTTATTTTACCAATACACAGTATATGCTGGAAAATATCGACATTCTAGCGTCTTTCAGGATATTACCACTGTAGCAGATTTACTGCTAACTGCTGAGATTTAAGCCAGCAGAGCACACCTATTTGTGTTTTACTCAGAACCCATTTATGGATAGAAACTGAGAGCTTCCCTAAACCCAGGCCATAAACAGGAGAAAGCTAGTGCGCATCCACAATGCAATGTTAGCGATACACAGACACCCGTAAGGTAGAATTGAAGAAGAAAAAACCCAATCTAGCAAACTCAGCGAAAGCCCCCATTTGACAAACATCGGGATGCTAAATTTGCGACAACTTTCACCGCATCTCCGTTATAAATAAAGCTTAAACTGATGTCGAAATCAATTCACTAGTTTCAAACAAGCGGATCACTCGTATTCTAGTGTTTCTCAGGCCAGCAATACCCCCAATCGAAGTTAGTGCAAGATTACACTCTTGCTCTATAAACGTTTCCCACGGTATTCGATTCCACCTCGGTCATCAGCTCGACGAGCAAGGCCAAAAAAGACGAGCCAATCCGCGATTCCGTATCCAAAACGCTGGCATTTGCAAGCGCCTCTTGCACAGAAAAAGACACAAATTGCATCCACTCTGACTGGGAAATGTTTGCCTTGTTTGTGCAATAATGTTGCTTTCTCTTCTAATTTGTGTGAAACCTTGATTATTTAACCTTCCTGCTTGAAGATTAAGAGCTGCCTGAAAAATTCCGAATTACTGCACCACTAAATTAGACAAAGAATTAAAAAAAAATCCACTTGTTTACAGGGTTTGCCACGATTTATTGGTCAGCTCCCATGATTTTTTGGTGCGTTCCCACGATTTTTGGTCGTATCCCATAGATTTTTGGTTCGTTCCCATAATTTATTGGTATTTTCCGATTGGATATCAATACAATTGGATTAAAAAATTCTGGAAAACGATAAAAAAATCTTGGGAACGCACCAAAAATATATGGGAACCCACCAAAAACTGATGGGAATTAGCCAATAAATCGTGGGAAACCCTGTAAGGAGAAAACATATCTGCGAAAAATATCAACCATACCCTTGAAGCCATTTTTAAAAAGCTCCCAGAACATCATTAAGATCCAAATTGTGGCAGACAAGCGTCATTACTGGCCGTTCGTTTCTGCTTCCCTCGCCTTCGGTAGCTTCACTTGAGCTGGCTGCACCTTTACATGATAAATGAGCGTATGTCGGAAACGTAATCTCTCTCATAATTTCGTACTCAAAGCCATAGCTGTGCTCTTCTCCTTCCTTCATTAAAGCAGCGATAAGCAGGAGTAAGATGTGTCGTTTTTGGCGGGATTAGGAGGCGACCCTTCCCGTTGCTCATTGGGCGAGGGGTGATGGAATGCGTAAGCGTTTGACAAAGAACATGCCTTGCCGATAAGCCACGTGCCACACACACACACACCTTGGATTGACACGGGACCGTGGGCGTGATGCGATTTTTGGTGAAAGTTCCCGGAAATATTACAACCATTACACATTCCTTGGGTGTTCTTCTTAGCATCACTTTACGGTACATACACTCTCCCGCTCTTCCCCTAGGTGGTTTTCACATTTTCCCTTCCAGGCATTACACCCGAAGCGTGGTTTTCATTATTTTCAATTTGTGTTTTTGATTAAGTTTTAATGGGAAAGTAATTCACCGAAGTGCGGGCTCCTGAATGGTACGTCAGTCTGGTGTGGAGGGTTTTGAGGGGTCTTTTTAGTGTGATGTGATGTTTTTAACGTTCCGGTGGATTCCATATACGTTCTAATCAGCATTTCCCAGTAGATACAGTTGGCTGGGTTGTCTATTTTTATTTTCCTATTACAGTTACAGTTGGGTGTTTTTCTTTCTTTTATTTCGAGTGGTTCTTATTTCTCTTGAATGGAAACCACCACCATAATCCGACACAGTCGCTCGCCGCCGCTTCCGAACCACTTTTTCGTAGCTGTAAGTGATGAAACGTGCTTTTTCAGTTGATTGCTATCCACTTGTACGGTTTCATGAATACTAACTATGGTACAAGTAACTTTTTGCCGTGCATAACTTCAAAGTAATCGCACACAATTTTGGAGCTTTTGATGCCGGCGGTGATTGTTCGCCTTCAATTGGTTGCCGTTCATCAGCGTTTGCAGCGTAGCTAAATATAATACAGGCTAGTGTTTCCATTGCTATTTCTTTATAAAAAAACCCATGATTGCTTTTGAACTTTCTGTATCAGCTTTATCACATTATTTTGCACACACACAAACACCCATAAACTATTCATTTCATTCGCATTCTTTTTTTTACAGATTTGATGCCCGTGACGTACGGGAAGGATCGCACCGCAGCTCCAACTCATCGTTCGACGGGCGGACCAACTTTTACCCGAACCGAACGCCGGCCATGCTGGAGATCCTGCAGACGAAACCGACCGACAGCGGGATCTACCGGTGCCGGGTGGACTTTCACAAAAGTCCCACGCGTAATACGCGCGTCCAGCTGACTGTCATAGGTAAGTCGGGCCGCGAATCGCTTCCGACAATGGTTCCGAATCGTACGGTGGCAACTTTTAACGGTGGCGCACGCAAATGCACCCGGTGCCCTAAAAACAAAACGAAAGCTCGTTAAATAATCCGTCAATGACAGTGCTTGACAAATGCTTCAAAGCTGCATCTACCCGTTTGAGCGCAAAGCTGCCCAATTTGTCATACGGTGATAATGGAAACTTTTACCTTTTATTCCTCCGGAACATCCCACCGGTGGTGCAACTTTTACCCAGCTTGGTACCCAACCATTGAAGCTACCAGTAAAGGATACCCGAACGCATCCCGCACTGGGTTGGTTGTAATGTTCACCTTCATGCTTCCTGTCTCTCGATTTGTTCCGTTTTCTGCTTTCAGAACTTGTTTTTTGAAGTACCATTCAGTATGGATTGCACCGGGCAGGTGAAGCGCATAGAGCGCACCGTCACAGAATGTTCCGTCCTGTTGGTAGTAAAAAAAAACGGGGAACCGCTCTCGTTTTTGTGTTCGCAGTATGCATCGGCAATGATTTCCAGCCGAGCCACTCAGTGAAAAGAGGGCCACTGGAACTGATGCACATCCCGAAATGCACATGCAACCAAAAACGTGAAAAGCATCACCATTTCGCTAGGGAGCGGCTTGAAAAGATGCAACATAAATCAAGCTTCCAGGTTTATGCTAACCATTGCAGACGGGTTGACACAAAAAGGGAAACCTGCGAGCAGTGCGAGAAGAAGTCGAGCATATTTTCGGGAGCGTGTATGAAAAGTTGTCCTTCGTTTTTGTCGCTTTGGTGAAGCCTTGACCCTGCCGTTTTCTTTTTATTTGTCTGCCGGAATGTTACGTTACGCGCCTTTGCAAAATGCACCACTGTTCTCAAGTGTCTTTCAACAGCCGGGTTTGAGATTTGGGGGAAAAAAACACAACAGCCACTGCAGCAGGAAAGATGCTGAAGAAGTTACAGTCATCGTTTGCGCTCGTTCAGTTTCGGCTTCAGTGCAACCGTTATCGTTTTCTGCTGTGCCGTGTTTGACCGAATGGAGGGAAGACAAGTTTCTTAAAAAAAACGGTCTGCCAACCGATGCATTCCACTTCGGAACCGAAAATATTGTCGATTCAGTGCAAGTACCAAATGGTATATTCAATTAAGTCAACAGTGCCGGGCTCGGTCGGGTGGTGAGGGAGAGTTAGCAGGATCCCAGTAGAAGCTAACCAGGGCAAATTTGTACGCTCAACTGAGTTTTGGTAAGTGATGAGAATGCTTATTTAAAATTGCCTCAGTTTCAGTTTTGAGTGGCGTTGAGTTTGAAAATAGAAAGCAAAAAACCCACAAAAGCTAAAGAGCTTTTGTCTCTTTCGTTTCTTTGTCGATGGTGGCGCTTCCCGGTCGGTGGAAGCTTGCATTCTTCGATGGGGAATCTTTCATGTATCCCAATACCAGCTTGCATCGTTCAATCAAACAGGCTACGTGCTGCAATAGCACTGGCTGCAGTTTAATGCTGAGGGGAGTGTATAGAAAATTAAAGTATTTAAACATTGATTAGGGGGGAGTGTTTCTCCGCTAGCCAACACTGTTAAATGATGCTGAGAAATGCTAATATCTAATTCCACAAACCGAAGCATTTGCTTGCAAGTAGGTAGGATCGGGTTGCGAAACGATAAAGTCCCACCCGATAGTACGCTCTGCATGTTTGATTTATTCAATTATTTCATTGAATTTATTTTCTCTTACGTCATGACTTTGCCGCACACGTTCGCTTAGCTGTTCGCTTTCCTCTTTGGGAAAGTTTGCATATGGTTCACGAGCTGATGCTGCTGTTCCTGCTGCAGCAATCTTGTGCTTTCGCCCTTGCTCACTCACTTGCTGCCTGGCACGTATCGTGCCGAGGAATCGAAAAGTTTAACATGTCTGCCTTGGGTAGAATATTGATGGAAAATTTTAACTCTGCTGCTCGCAAATGCTACTCTGTCGGTCGGCATCGGTGATAGCTTTCAAGTGCATTCCTTAATCTCCGCCTGCCTGTCGCATGCGGAACGGGCCGAAGTTTGTGTAATACCATCGTTAATATGCTGTCCAGATGATGCACAGCTGCATCGGATTGGATGTCACAAGTTTAGATGGGCGAAGCGCCAGCATTCGGAGGAAGCATGAAGCAGTTGAATACCGTTCGAGCGGTATCCTGTGTGTTTTGGCGTTGAGAACGATGCAGGTAAGGGAATATATTAGAGCAGTCGTATGATTTACTAAAAACTAAACAAATGGATTGTAAAAGTTAACTTTAGAAAAAGGAGGTTTGTGAGGTGTTTAAAAACATGTTTCTAAAGATGTACGTATAGTGGTACTTGATGTTTTATACCAAGAGATAAGTCATATATCTTACAAAGAAAAGGTGTTTTTTAAATAAAAGATGATAAATTGAACAATACTTCACAGAATTACAAATAATTTTTTAAATAAATACTTAAACAAATACAAAAACGTATAAAGCTTACCACATTCATTTTCTGTTCTTTGTAACAGCTGCAACAGGACTTGAAACATTAAACATTGGTTGCATTTTGTGACAAGTTGATAGCTGCTCTTTTTTTTAATCCTCCCCTAAAACACTCATTTAATGTAATGCAAAACAGACCGAGATCAGTTTGTTTGCTAGGACAGTAGCAGCAAGTCACCCGATGCCCGACTGCCAACCCGTAGAGCTCATTGCTCATCACCCATTTCATCCGTTTGCGTACTCAATTTACATTAAATAACTGCTTCATTTCTACACAAACTACAAACTGCTGCGGTTGTGGCATCGTGCAGTTCACCTTTCGGAGGGTTGCTGGAGTGGTACGGGGGTAGGTTTGTCACGCAGTGGTGTAAATTTATTGCTGCCAACCGTCACCGAAATGTTCCGCCCAGCAACAGCAGACTGGCCTTATCTGCGGTCGACAGAAGCTTGAGGTTTGAGAAGACATGCAGCCCAAGCACAGCTCCCCGCACAAACAACGCTGCAACAACAGCAGTGCCGGTAAGATCGTGTGAACTGAACCACGATCCGGCGGCCGTGTTGCAGTGAGCTTTAAGTCTGTCTGTACAATTATTTCATGGCAAATGGGCGAAAGGGCAAGGATGTGTGATAAAAGGAGCACGGGAAAGTTTTCCTTTTCCTGGAGCAATATTTTTCCTCGGTGTGAAGGAAATTGATGGTGGGTTGGTGAATTTAATGGACTCCTTTCTCATTCCTCTATGGTGCTGGAGAAATGTGTCTTGGGAATAAAATGCTACCGTGCAGGGTTGCGTGTCGGGATGAAGTGTTTTCCCTTCGTGTATTCATTAAAGCAAACTCTCGGCCAACAGAAACGGCATCAATTCAATTTTAGCAAATATGTATTTCTGTGCTTTGAGACGGTGGGCAACGTAATCGGAAACGTAATTTTGTCACCATTAATGTCTAACTAACTAACTTTCTCCACTTTCTTCGTCCCTCTGCTTCAACTGCTCACCAGTGCCTCCGGAAAAGCTGCTGATAGTGGACGAGAAAGGATCACACATACGCCACTACATACTGGGGCCGTACAACGAGGGTGCAACGATCAACATTACCTGCATCTCGACGGGAGGTAAGTTGGTTGAGCGAGGATGATAGGCTGTCCATTTTGGACAGCTTTTGATTTGATTTGATTTGACGTTAATGTTGCTGCACCGGACCTGTGTTTGATCTGTACATCATGGGTGAAGTTATTTCAGAATCTGTTGATGACGTTGTCTAGCTTGATGATCAAAGCTATTGACGGATCAAGTTGATTTTGATTTAGTTTAGATCTCCGCTTGCTGTCCAATGATGACAAATAATCAATCTATCCATATATTACTGGCTTCATATTCATTTTACCCGTTAAACAAATAACTCTCTAAGATTGCTTTCAAAGGAATTTGTTACTGATATTATTCTATCTCATCCCTCAGGTCGTCCCCTACCAAAAGTACAATGGTGGTACGAGAACAAGGTGATCAACAATACCTCCGTCGTCCTGTCGGACAAGCGAGTGAAAAACACGCTCGTACTGCATCGGCTTGAGCGGAAGCACCTGAAATCTGTCTTCACCTGTCAGGCGTCAAACAACAACGTAACGAATCCCATATCAGCTTCGATAACGCTCGATATGAATTGTAAGTAAAATCTCAGTCAACTGTAAACATTGCACTAAATTCTAAAGCTTTGCCCCAAGCGAAGGAAACGCTACCGAAGAATTAAACATCCCATTATTCACCTGGATCACCTTCGCCAACAGTGGTTGCATATAGCAAAAAAAAAGAAGAGTGAACTGTGCGCGCGTGTGGTTTTGTTTCGGTGTCTGTTTCGGGTTTTACATTCTTTACACGCCACCGCTCCAGCCGCTCCAGTAAGCAAACTAACCAAACTCTGACACCGTACACCGGGCAGCAGGTGAACCAAAGGTGATTTATCACCCTAGCTAACAATCGACCCCGAAAGAAAAACCACCACCACCGACCACCGACCACCTGTACCTGTGCCGACCACCACCCACCCGGTAGGACAGTTGTCTCGTTGCCACTGTCGTGTGCTTTTGTGCTGGTGCATTGTCACCCATCCCTCGGTGCCCGGTTGTGACCGGGTTGTTCCGGGTGAGAAAAGGATTGAATTGTGAAATAAAAACCACTTCTTTTTGCCGTCCGGTAAACGCTGGCTGGATCGTTTCGTTCCGAGCAATGGTAAGAAAAACGTATCATTGGTAAAAAGGGAAGCCCACGAACCGCTCATGCACAACGGCGCATGTACGCGCGGAAGCAGTACAATGTGGTACCCCTTCCCCTAGCTCCTCCCTGTCCGAATGTTCGAATGCTTTATGCGGCTCGGTTTCCGGTGGTGATGTTACGGACCGTTGATACGTCCCGGGGATAAGAAACGGGGTGTATCGCTGTCACGGTACCGAATACGGCCAGCATATTGACCGGCGGAAAGCTCGCCTGCACAATGACCGTCTCGAGTGCGCAACAGGAAATGGGAGTGTTTTTGATCCTTTGCCGGTGGGTGGGAAGCTGTGTGATTGCTTGCCCAATGAATCACCGGCACTGAACGACGGGTACAACTCGCACCCGGTCATTTATCATTGGTTTGCTGGTACAAAAATGCACGCTCCACTTGAGCTTGGCCGGAGCTTGTTTCGGTCCTCGCGGAATTCGGTCCAGATGCAGTAATGTACTTAACGGGTCAGTTTTAATGCTTGGTGGAGACAAATTGGACAAACGATTGGATAATGTACAGAGGGATTCTTTGGGTAACTGAATTTTGGGGGCTATTGACAGGTATAAAAATGACACAATCAGCAATGTTTTGTTTTTCCGATTCGTAAAGTAGAATGGAGTGGAATTTATTGATCACATTTTTCGTGTACTAAATTTCTTATTTTAATAATTAACAATAATTCTCTAACAGGAGAGTTACATGAAAGAAGGGCACTGTACCTTTTCCGGTGTTTTGCCACAAGATAGGGTATGTCGAAGAAATACTATAAGAAATTTAACCATAATTGAAAAAAAAACTTCTGTACTGAGGTTTTAAACATATTACAATAATGAATTGAATGTATTTCCTTGCGATTCCCAGCTGACTATTATCTTTTCACTGTGAACAAAACGGGTACTCACAAGAAAATGCAATTACTTTAATAATTCAATATGTCTTACAGCCGAAATAGGGGGCCTTCACAATTCTAGTTAGCTTTTTGTATGGAGTTTGACAGTTGGAGGCTGAAATCATGTAAACAATCCATACAAAACCACAGAAAAAACTAGCCTGCGATTTTCAGTCTAGAAAATTTTAGCCTAAAAGCTAGAATTAGATTCGAGTACCTGCTCGAAAACACGGGTTTGTTTACATTTATCCCAAGGTGCATTAAAGAAATCAGGTGATCGAATCTGGAATCAAAGTGTACGTAGTCCAGGTGGTCTCATAGCATTTTTTATAACCAAATTTGAATAGCATTTTTTGACAGAACGAGAGAAAACTTTTGCTCCAACGAGCTTTCTGGAGGCTTGACGAATACTCAAAACACTCTTACAATCTTCATTCAGAAGCAGAAGCGATAAAAATCAGCCTTCTAAATTCATACACCTTGGGATAAGCCTACCTGTATATTATACTCAGTTTGATAGCTGCTCGAAAACTGCTATACAATGCAAACAGCTGTCAGGCTGAAATTTCAGCCTACGAGCTTCAAACGGAAAGGGCCCCATAGTTGGAAAATTGAACATCCTATCTTTTGGTGTACGATAAGGCATATTCTGATCAATGTTTAATGGAATATAGCAAAAAAATCCAAAATTTTACGTTCAATTTCACTGGAACTGTAACCCAGGCTTGAAGAAACAAGCAACAGAAACAAGTTTCTTACTCATGTCGTTAATACGCTTATCGACTGATGAGCTCTTGCCTCTCTATTCTTCCTTTTTCCTCAAGATGCTCAATCGCTATTAGGAACAACAATACAAACGATTAGTATCGTCCCTGATACTGAAGTTTTCATTACAGTTCTCCCTCCAAACGATTGAAACGTCCCAAAATGGATACTCGCAAATAATCGAATGTGTTACAGAGGCTGTATTGCAAAAAAAACACACACATACACACACATCTACAGTGCTGAGCTTTAGCAATAAAAAAGCTACAACATGAAATGTCCTTACCTGTCCTTTCTTCGTTACCACGGCAAATCTGATTACCAGGTCCGAGTCCCACGCTCGCCACATTTTGCTACGGGAACGAGAGGAGCTAAAGTGAAGACTAATGGACTATCACTTAAAAATTCATCTTCAATTCGATTGCGCTTCGACTTTTGCAAGTGCTCGGGGGTATCACGGGACCACGAATACTGCCTGCCATGTTCTTTCCCGTGTTTTTTCGAATTTTGTTTGCTTCATATGAGCAGTGCTGCATAGATGCACTTTGTGCTGATACGTACGTACGAGCCGTATTCGGCATGGTGAGTCGATGTGTGTACGTGTTGCATGACTCGTAGGAATGATTGTATGAAATGATGTAGTTTTAGTGCTTGACCTCCAACGTCCAACCACAAACAACCCCGTGGGGGAGATTGGAATAGATTAAGCATGATTTTTTTTCTATTGCGATGCTGTTGCAATTTTGATGCTTTATCTATTTTTGGTTTGTCCATGTTCTTTTCTATTTGCTGGTATTTGATGATTTGTGCAGCAGGAGATCTAAAAAAAATACACACACACTTGCTAGACTATGTACGACCATGGAGCGATCGAGTGGATAACTCTCACCCACTGTTTCCCCTCCGAGCACACCCGTCCCGATCGATGGCGGCGATGCAATACCGGAGTCGGTCCGGACCGACGAATGCTGACGACGGGTGGAATTCAATTACAGTTTGCTGGGTTGTTTTGCCTCCCCCGCTGGGAGGGAAATTTGTCATTTCTTCACCGACGACCGAGAAAAATATTCTCCCGGCAAACGGAACCACAACTGCACATGTTGGTGAATGCGGGTTGAGGTTGAGGAGCCTGTATCCGGGAAGGTGCACGGGAAGGTGCCGTTGTTTTGCTGTTGAAAGCGCACAGCTGGTTTTTAGTTTGCGTGAGTTTTTTTTTTGTCCCCCACATCGTAAAAACTCCTACCTTCGTCGTAAATCTAATCATGCGGGGTCCAGCCAGGTTCGTGTGGGTGTTGTGTTTGTGTGATACGTTAACTCAGTGTGGGAAAAGGCATTGTGCAGTGCAGTGGACAAATTGCACCAGTAACAAGCCACATGCAGTGTGGTTTTTCATCAGCGTGCATCTATCTCGGGTGGTGGTACCATCAGTTTTGCTGTGAGCGCAATTGGAAGCATCTTTTTATTCGATTACAATAACGCTGTATTTCCGACCGAGCCATAGTATGCATGTGTGCTGTAAAAGTATGCATGTAAAACTGTTGGATGCAACACGTTAAAAACATGTTTGTTCTGTTCTGATCCACGCTGCTGCTGTAGCTTGTCACAAACAAACTTTTACTAGGAGCGCTATTTTTTAATTTTTGTTGTTTTACTTTTTTCTGAAAATTCGAAAGATATGTGTAATTTGATTTGTATTAAATGCCTCTAGATCATTGTTCAGCAATTATTTACCAAATTTGTATTATCATGGTAATTTAGAAAACATTTCAACACTACAATTCTTTTCGTTCTTTTGCCATGGTTTGATCGGTTCTATAACGCTCCTTTGTGCTACTGCCCCAATAATTGAACTTACCGGCACGAACATTTTCAACACCAACATAAACTGTCTGATTAATTGACTGTGAATAACCCGGAGGCAAATACACCCCACACCCTAAGAAGCCGGAATATCTTCGCATCGAATCAAACTGCCACCCCTCTGCAGAAAAACAATCTAAACAAAGCAAACCTCACGAAAGCCAGCAAACGTCCAAAAACTTCAAATGAACCCTACGGTGTGTTGCGGTTGAATATTCGCCCGCCAGCCAACGAGCTTTTTCTTTGTGAAAAAGCCACTTCGAGCCGAACTTTATTTCCCATTTCCGCACAATTGTCAGTGGTGGTGGTGATGGTGGTGGTGGTGGTGGAATGGGCTCCAACAAACAAGTGCTCAAAGGCAACGGACCAGCAAATGGAGCGGGTAGGCGTTAATTAATAAGTTTCCGAACCCACGCTACAGGTAGTGCAAACCTGGCGGGTCACACTCTGCCGGAACGTACGATTGGCCATGGTGTGATTGGAATGACGTATCGTTTTCCCAGTGCCACAATTAACTCTGCCACGTGTCGTTGCAGCGCTTAATTTCCGTCAGCGTTTCACAATTCATAAAAAAAGAATCCCAAACGAAGTTAAATTGAAATTAATCATTCACACTAAGTGCGACAGCGGACGCGTGGTCCACGGGTCTACGGAGCTGCTCTAATATTATTACCACAAAATCGATCCTTCCTCAATCGCCGGATGATGACACTAATAAGTGCAGACGCTAGCACCGGATACGATGAGATGGAGTTTGTCGAAGAAACAGAGTGAATTAGAGAGAAAGAGAGAGGGACGGAGAAATAACATCAAGGGTATAAAAATTATGCTTTCAAAATCCTTACTCGTCTTTCACAGATTTTGCTCTCCCTCACTTTCCCGTTCATCGCCCCCTGAAAAAAAACATTCAATCCGTTTGTGTGGAGGCTAATAGCATTAAAAGCGATATCACTTTCTGCCCCCCCCCCCTCCCGCGGCCCTCTCTGGTGGAGTGGTTTGCATTGATCTCGGCGCCACCGAGCCGGTCCCGATATCCCGAGCGGAGCACCGAAACTGGCAGCTCGATGTGCTGCTCCCTTCTTTTTTTATGTCCCATCATCATTTGGCGCCGCGTCTACGACGATTTGCTTGCCGAAATGGTTGGGGCGTGAAGTTGGCAAACATGGATTATGTGCTGCCCCCCAGGGCCACCGGGCGGGGAGGATTGCTAGATGCTTCCTCTCCTCTTCAGCTCGGATTTCTATCGGTATAGCTTTTCCAATAACCGTGCGCCACGCCACCCGCTGATCCCGCTAACCCGCCGCCCGCAAAAACGCCCTTGATTTCGGTGGCTTCAGCACATTTTCCGGCCTCATATCCGTCCGCAAAGTGGGCAGGCAGCGTGCGGCGGCAGCACCAGCAGCAGCAGCACGGTTGGAAAATTGATAATTTAATTGACTCTGAAAGCGAACTTCCCGCTGAGATTTTACGCTTTTATTAAATAAAATTTTCAGAAGCATCAAAGTTTTCTTTCATCATCATCAACATCATCATCCACCGCCGTCGACGTCGTTGTCGTCGTCCTCGCCGGCAGTGTGCCCCGTTTGGGAAGGTAATACGGGGACGGCTTTCGAGGGTGGTGGAGTACGGTGGCGTTTCAATGACTCGCCTTTTCGTTTCGAGCACCGGGATTTGAGTGGTTTGAGGGTAACACAATGGAGAAATAATACAATGTCGCTCTATGGAGCGATTGTGGCAAATCGTGCACAATGTAGCGCCCGTGCTATCCGTGCTGGACAGGATACGCCGCTGACGCAGGAAAAGTTTTATTCCCATCAAAGAAGCAAGCACATCCCACCGTATTTGATGGACGATTGCCGCCTGTGTTCTGTTCATTTGATGGATCTGGTCGTTTTTTTTCTCTCTCTCTCTCACACTCTCTCTTTCTCTCCCCATTATATTTATCCATCTCAAACCTCTATAAAGGCACACTGTTTCCATTATGTTTTCAATCGACCAGTTCCTGTGTATGTCTGTGTGTGCTTCCACTCAAAAGTGCGTTAAAAAATGAAAACTGATGGGTGTATTTTACACACCAAATGGACTTGGCGGGAGTTTATTTTTTCACTATTTTTCCACCCATTATTGCTCGGGTCCAGCCGATTTCACTCAACCAGGTGGCACAGTTTAAGCTTAAAGCTTGGTCCCCACTGCTTCGGACACGCATGAATCGCGCCACGCATTATGTATGCACGCACGGCTCACCCGGCCCCCTGCGTCCAATTTGGCAAAATGGTGCAAAAGTGTGAAACGATAAATGTCAGCATATTTCGACACGCCCACAATGAATTAATTATTCGCCGTTGCCGTTTTTTCGAGCTGGGTGAACACCTCATCGTGGCAGAGTTTTAATTCGCAAACCCATTTGCGAGATTGGGCCCGCGCTGGTTAAAGTTTAAATAATCGAAACAATATCGTTTGTTCGTGACGGCGGTGGAAAATGGCGGTGTATCTAAGAGCTGCATGTGTTGCTGGTAGCTGGTGGTAGCTAAATGATGATAAATTGTTTCCATCATTGGGCTAACACGATGGGCGTGAATTTAATTCCTGTTTAAGCAGCTTCAAGTTCGGTTCGAGTTCGGGTCACGCAAGTCGCAGTAATGTCGCATACCACTAATCTCTAAGTACCGAACCGCAACACCGGTTCAGCCAAATCGTTGCTGAAATTGATCCCAAACGCGATACGGTCCGATAGTCGAACAGATACGACGATAAGAGCATTCCAGCACAGCCACTCTGCCAGCGAGCTAATACATTAATACCGTGCTAAAGTCCCCTTGCTCATCTAATATCCATGTCAATGCACATCAGCACACTCGCCGGTTGCCCAATTGGAGATCTCTCAGGACAGATTTTGCACGGACAGGCGGACTCATCGATTGCGTTACGGTTTGAGGCTCCCTTTTACGCAGCGAGTCGGTTCTTTGCGAGTATTATCTACGGGATTTTCGTGTAGGTTCCCCTTATGTTCCGGTGAGCTGTACCGGGATGACCTCTTGCCCGCTTACCCGGTAAGTTGATCTTTTGATCAGCTCTGGAATGTCCGTGCGCAATGCAGATGGTTCACCATGTGTGTGTGTGTGTGTGATGTGGTTTCGAAGAAATGCTGGTAAGAAGATGTATCTAAAACATCTAAAGGCTCAACCGAGATGGGATAGCGTTTGAAGTCGTACACCGAAACGCCACCACGCTATGACGCACAGACGTATTCACTGGGGGGTAAAACCCGTGTTCGGGCTGTGTGTGTTCGTTTGGATTAATGGGATCGGTTTACTCGGACGACAGCAGGAATCCCCACTATCTCTAAAATCACCCCTACCGAACCGATTACGCCATTTGCGTATAATGTTAGTTTTAAATGCGTTTTGTATGAAGCTGTAACACACTTTCCCATTATTCTCATTATTTGCAGTGCGACCGCTGTCGGTACGGTTACAGGGTAAAAACCGACCCCTGTCGGCTAACCACACGTATGATCTGCAGTGCGAAGTGCTCGGTTCGCGCCCAGCTCCAACCATTACCTGGTGGAAGGGAAGCACACAGATGCGTGGTCACCATGAAACGGTAAGTAGCAGATGGTGTCCATCTTTTATGAAGTCTTTCATGTTTCAAATGAGTCCAGCACTCCAGCAAAGCATTGTGCGTATTAGTGTAGTCTTACTAGCTTTGTGTTTGAAACCGTACGGTTGTCTCAATTTACTATTCATTAAAATCTGTACATGAAATCAGAGCAATTCTCTCAAGGAGCTACTCAATTTAAATTACCCTTTGGGAATTCATCCTACTTACACTTCAACCTTTGAAATCATTAAGACCGTTAGTTTCGTTTTTTGTCTATAAAGCATATGACTTCATAGCAGGCATGTCTTGATTAGAGATTTGATTTCTGGTGTGCACCCACGACTCCGAAACCACTAGTTCCGCCTGTAGTTGTAGCCGTCCGGAGACATTTAACTTCCGGTGCACTACAGATCGTTCTTTCTAAAAACACCGGTTCGAGTCAGCAGTAGTCAGAATCGGAGATGAATAATCTGTCCACATTAACATTGCACCAGGCGTCTCCGAGTGACTCCAATCGATTCCGGACGACTCCAGACGACTTTGACTCCATTCGACTCCGATCAACTCCGGATGATTCCGACTCTAGACACCTCCGAACGACTCCGGGCGATTCCAAACGGCTCCGGATAGTGCTGGGCGGACCTATCTTCTGGAGTCGGGTCCGAGATGTTCGGTGTCGTATTGGAGTCGACTCCAGATGTTTGCCAACTTCATCCATCACTAATCGTGATACTAAATATTGCAAAATACAAGCTTCCCATACAGTATGGCTGCCATTCCTTCTATCGGTAAACGAATCAGTCAGAATCTAGAATTCTAAAATAGAAATGAAAGTCGGGACTGTATGAAAAAAATGCTCCTGGATATATTGAAGAATGTATTACATTCAATTTTCAATCTGCGTTCGACTCGACTGTACATCCTAGCTTTGAGATGGTTCCTGTATTATTTACATTTTAAAATAGAAACAATCATTTTCCTATCATTGGATTCAGATAAAACTATGTCCAACTGACACGAACAACGTGCTACGAATACCGTTATTGTCTATTTAAACCGAACGATAGCAGATAAGTAATACCGCTAGCCAAATCTAGCCTTTGATGTGGTACAGACACAACTGCGGTGGGAAGCCAAAGTGAACCGACCAACACAACATAGAAAACCGCGATTCAACCGTGTTTTTTTTTTGTCGGTCGGGTCAGCCTGACACACGCAACTTGGTTTATTGCGATTACAATGCATCATGATGAGTTTGGTCCATTAGTTGCGCTTCCCACCGCTTTGCTGCATCTGCCCACTGTTCAACACCACTCGGTCTCGTGGATGGCCACGTTTGGGTTAACAAATTTGCGGTTGCAATCCCGGAACTCCCCTCTTGACACCATCATTATTAAACATGCAAGCGGGGGAGCAAGAGTAACAATAAAACGCGCACTTTATTGTCATGCTGGGCGAGAGCTGTACGAGGGCTGTGTTACAATATGGTTATATGGTTGATGTTTTTGCGTTGCTTTGCACCCAACACCCGGCTGTGACATTAGTTAGTGTTACGGCTCGGAACGGCCAGATCTAAACCACAGCCAACAACGGGGTGAAGGTGTGGAGAGGTGTGTTTGAACGTGATTGAAAAACAAAAAAACAACAAAAACAGATTAATCTGACAGCTAATGGTGAGTGTGTTTTTTTGTTATTTTTTTAGCAAATGATTAAAATGTGCAATAAGGGTGAGTGCGAATGCAAGCTTTGATGGTAATGGGGAAATGGTCAGCTTTTGACCGTCAGATAAAAGATATCTCATGCGGCGCAAAACACGCGTAAGCTTGCTGTCATCAAAACTAACTTTAAAGAGATAATAAAGTCAGTTATCTGCGCTTAGCAGAAATAAGCTTACAGATGAACTACAGAAACGGAGCGTTTGTTTACTAACACTTAAAATGAAATAATGATAAAACGTGATTAAAATCGAAACACATATTGATAATAATAGTAAATATAGCATAGTAACATGTGAAATCAACCATTTGCTTACAACAAATACACTAGAACAGCCTAAAATAATGAAACATTTCATGTTGGATATGGGTATTAATTTAAAATATGGGGCCCTTTCCGTTTTAAGTTCGTAGGCTGAAATTTCAGCCTCTCAACTGTTTGCATTGTTTAGCAGTTTTCGAGCAGCTATCTCAGTGGGTATAACAAACAGGTGGGCTTATCCCAAGGTGTGTGAATTCAGAAGGCTGATTTTTATCGCGTGTGCTTCCGAATGAAAATTTTATTCAAATGACTGTTTTGTGTATTCGTCAAGCCTCCAGAAAGCTTGTTTGAACAAAAGTGTTCCCCCATCCTGTCAAAAAGTGATATTTAAATTTGGTTATAAAAAAACTTGCTATGAGATCACCTGGACTACATACACTTTGATTCTGGATTCCATCACCTGATTTCTTTAATGCACCTTGGTGGTAAACACCACCTTTTTTTGCCATGTTTTTAAGCAGGTACTCGAATCTAATTCTAGCTTTGAGGCTAGAATAATCTAGCAGGTTAGTTTTGTGTGTGGTTTTGCCAACTGTCAAATTCCATACAAAAAACTGACTAGAATTGTGAAGGGCCCCTATGTCAAACGTTCATGTTCATTTCAAAAGCTCGCTCAATTGAATTTCAAAGCTCGTATTATTTGCCGAAATGCCGAAACAACCAAACTTATTACCTCTTGGTTTCAGACCGCTTTCAGCCGCACACAAAACGAATAGTGAATTATTCTTTCAACCTCTCCATAACTCCAAACCACCCCGTAACATTTAACCTTTTTGTTCACTCTCTCGCGCTCTCTCTCTCTCTCTCTCTCTCTCTCTCTCTTTTTCTCTTGATTGTTCCCTCCTCGATGGTAAATGAGAGTGGGTGCGTTGGTAAAGTGCGAACCTTTCTAACACGTTGGTTTGGTTTTTTGGTTTTAATTTGCATTGTATTTCATCACACTTTGCGCGGCCAGGGCAGATGGTCCGGCCGCGTGTCGGTTTCATGCCGTCGTGGCTGTGGTTAAAAATAATGATCAACTTTCAATTTACTTTCCCAAACCCCTTTTGTTTCAACAACGGTCAGCGTGAAACCGCTCGGGTCCGACACGGATGGTGTGGCACGGGTTGGTTTACTTTTTATTAGTCCGTGGCCGCTTGTTGTGCCGGATGCATGGCGTGAAGTAAAGGCTGTGCGTATCGCTACTACCAACATTTCTAGTAACGATGGACATCGTAGTGAACGTTTGTTCGCATTCAGTTTTATATTTTCTCTGGCGTGTGGGTATGGACCGGCTTAGGAAAACGCTTCTTGATTTGTTTTTTTCTTTTTGTGAAACAAATGATGAAACTAATCTAAGGATTTTATTGTTACTTTGTTATCCTATATTACATTATCCATAAGGCTTTTATATTCACTCTTGAAAAAAGGTAAATTATGCATCTACGAAGTGCATAGGACAGTTGTCGATTGCTTGCAGACATATAATTATGATTCCCACTGCTTTTGCGATACGTTGAACGAAGAAACTTGTATTTTAATTTGCCAAATTTACTTGACTGACACTGAAATTGATACAACTTCTGCTCCAATACTTTACATTACTTTCTTTCAACCACTTCAACCCATACAATACCCCTCGCAACTATTCCTATGTCGTACGTCAAAGTAATGTTGCCCGAGGCTCTTTTGCCACACTGACGTTGCTGGAACGCTGGAAGTCGTCTTCTCGTAACGAAACGTTGCCTCCCTATCGTGACACTTTCTGCGACAGAACTGTGTCATCTATGCTGGAATGTCACCGCGCTCTTCAGGTTCCAGTTTCCTGAACTGAACGTGGCCGCAGCACCCTCCATCCTTGTTGGTCGGAGAAATGAGCATGCATTGCTGGCAGTTCGTTTCCTCTTTTTTTGCAGAAAACTGAACCCATTTGCACGTCGTTGCTGTTGCACACGAACTAAAGGGCACGCGGAAGCTCGAGTAGTACTACCCCTCTCCACCCCACTATAACCTGCCCTAGTATCACAGTGGCGGGGGATGACAACGGAAGAAAGCTGAAACGATAAGCAAGATACGGTATAAAAATCACTGCGGTTTTGCGAAAATTGCACGCCAATGTGAAACGAGCCGAGTTGTGGAATCGGGAAAGTGGGGGGGGGGAAAGCCGAAGCACGGTAAACGGAACTGTCGGTTCGATGGTGGGGTACCATTTGCTTCTAGTGGTTTCGTTCCCACCAGTAGAGCGGCACTCTCCCTGCAAAGCGCAGGCAAGCAAAGGAGAGACAGAGACAAATCGGGCGAGGCTCCCGCGCTCAGCGTTGGGGTGTTGATAGAAAATTGCAATTTGTATGCAAATTTCGTCCCCAATAATAACAATAATAATACGAAATTTATTACATTGTGACAGTTTGCACGCAAAAGCGCAAAGGGAATGCAAGGGAAAACAATGCCAACAAAGAGTTTTGGCCGAAGAGAGCTGGTTGGTTGCGTTTGGTGAAATTTGTTCACCGAATCCAAACCAGCAGAGCAGGGTGAGTTCGCTTGGTTTGCATGGCTTTGGTAGGGTTGGTGGTGGTGGTGGTGGTGTCCGTTAAAAGTGACGACATTTGCTCGTCCCTCTTACCACACTGCTACCGCTGGAATGTGCAATAATTTGTGAAAAATGCTAGTGAAGCATCAACAAAAGGAAGGAGTTGCTTCTTCAATATACTTATGCTTTTTGGGGAAATTCTAGTTTGTGGCTTTAACAAAAGGAATTGAATCAAAGGGGTAAAAGAAAATTGGTTGCGAAACTAAACTAATACTAAACAACTAGATGGTTTGTATGTTCCAATCTAATTTTATTATTATCTGCAAAATTAAATAAGACAGTCATTACTTCCTTCTCCCTACAATGGTTTATCTTGACGCAACTGCCAATATAAGTCATTTTGTAATTGATGCTTGATTGATTCTTCTTCGTTGTAACTGATGCTCCCGTAATCTACGAAACAACAGCACTTTCACATCTCAACAAATTGAACAAATATTCAATACAAACACAATCTGCTACTAATGCACGAAGATAATCAAACATATTTACAGAAATGGTTGTAATAGTTCCTAGACTCATGCCTCGATCACGTATGCTCTTTTTCGCTCTCACATTCTCTCCATGTCCATGTTTCAACATCACCCACTTGACATACTCATTATAAAATGCATACGTAATTCTAATCCCTGCCGAACCGGCTTCTCTCCCATTCCAGACCGATCCGGACGGTAACGTCACCGTGTCGATACTGAGCTTCCGGCCCACCATCGACGATAAGGGCAAATATTTGTCGTGCCGGGCGGAGATGGCCGTCATCCCGGATGCCGGCAAGGAGGATGGCTGGAAGCTTGACATCTACCGTAAGTACGCCTCGGGGTGTTGGAATGCCATCGCCTTCACAACCGTTCTCCCCGGGGCGGGGCACATTTAGACATTGATGAAAGCCACGACGTTTCGCAACCGCACAACTCGCCGATGAACTGCCGATTGCGCAGGCCAGCATGGTTGTGACACTGTGCCGATTCTTGGTAGCCGCGTCACAGTCGTGCCACTGTCGGGGTCCGGGGTGTTGTCCCAGCATTGTTGACAGCTTTCACGTCAAACACGGCTTCCCTCATCGCTCCGTTCCGTGTCTGTTGCCGTGTTTGATGCGTTAATTTTGCTCCCGCTGGAGCCCATCGCCGCATGTGAATGTAGATGAAGATAATTAAAAATTCATTACAACCGCGACTGCCTTACCATAACCACAGTGCGCCCTACCCCCTGGGACGAGCCGCAAACTCTCTCGGTTGTCTTTCGCTGTGCGCCTCTATCGTACGGTGTGGAAAAGCGTCCATCCCTTCTGGCTCATTGCCGGAGCATTTGAATCTCATCGGTGGTGTAGCGTGTAGCACAGCGAAAGCCGTGTTTTCATCCCCCGTGCCCAACACGGCCCCATGGTAAGCTCGACGGGTGAAGAAGGTCTTTCGCGTCTTTCACTGCCCGGAACCGTGGGATTATAACGCCACCCTTCCTACATCTGTTTTTCAATCTCTTGACCTTCTTGGTACGGGTGCGCGATGAAAACCGTGTGGCTTTGGCTCCACCCCGAGGTGCCGGTGAAGTGTAGCGTTGCGGAACCTTAATCAAATTTGCGACCATTTGTAGGTCGATTGTTTCCCTTTTTTAAAACCCATCTCAACGGTGGGATTGCCCACCACGCTCATTCCTGCGCAGGGTTGGGAAAATTCCCACGCGTGTAGCGGTCAGCCGGAGTACGAAGGGGTGGGTTTGCACACTGCTGCTCAACCCTTCCGGGACAGATTGGACACTTTCCCAGCAAAATAGCAGCGAGCTCGCTGTCACTCAGCGTGCCACGGTTTGGTGGCGGTACCGGCGGTACTGGCGGATCGACGCCGGGCGGTGGTCGTGTTGCGGGACCGGGTATACGGGTGTAACTGTCATGTCTGTCATCGCAGTACGCCTCGGTGTCATTAGGAGACCGATTCCAGCGACGTCGGCGTCGTTTGTTGCTATGCAGGGAAGAGGGTTGTGTCGTTTTTTCTCCTCTCTCTCTTTCTTTCTTTCTCTCTCTCGCGGGAAGGATTCATTGTTCGGAAGGTTTTGCGATGCGGTTCCATCGTGCTTCCGTCTGCCTGCGTCTGGTGCTGTTGATAGGTTGTACTAATTCGTTACGGGCCATGTAACAGACGTTTTATGCGTTCCAGCATGATGGTGTGTCTTTTTCTGTGTTTTTATGCTTTCCAGATTAAACGGGTTTTCAATGTAACTTTAACGTTTGTTAATGTACAATCTTTTGCTTCAACTTTGTGCATTGGAAATTAAAAAAAAGATTGATTTAATAAAACGATCTTGCAGCGCACTTTTGAGAGTTTTTTTCGTTGCAAATTTTACTAATATTACTTAATTCAAAACAATGTCTTCAAGCACACTAGTCCTAATTTCACAATGTTTAATGCTTGTTTTGAAAAACGATTTACTAACCTTCAATTCACCATCACCATGGTGCCCTGTACCTTGCGCATGATATCAAAAGATCCTTTTTCGCTGTAATCCCAACAGCACGCGCGTTTCGGGTGGAAAATAGCTAAACATTGCCCTTCCCTCTCTTGCCCTTCTTGCCCTTGGGGACACTCGTTTCTTTGGCCCTGCAGCATGCTTGGAATGTGTAATGTGCGTCCCACATTTCGCTGTACTGTCCCAGACGGCTCGGATGCTAATTATAAAAAAAGGATGAATACTGTACAATTCGAAAGGATACACACCGAGTAAACAAATCTCCTGTCTCTCTCTCTCGCTTCCCAGCGGGCATCTTTTGTCCGCCCTCGGTCCCATCCTGCCCGGGCCCCGGCATTGAGGATAATACCTAAATCATACACATTCCACACTATGGCAGCTTGTGCAAAATCTCATTTGAAGGAAATGCCGCAAGGAAATCTACTCCCGTGCACAACCCGCCCCACCCACCTCATTACATCCGGCTGCCCGGTGGTTCGTTATTTTATACCCACCCCTTCCGGGCATGGCTTGTACCTCTTTGTGTTTGTGTGTGTGTGTGTGTGTGTGTGTGTGTGAATGTGGCATCATTTAACGGGAGCCTCGCCATACTCTGCCTGAGTGAGAAATAATACTACGTGGATAAACTTGTTACAGCGACGGCATCAAGTCGGTGGAAAAACAGATATTAAGCGTGAAAGTGGGGAGTGGGCTTAGCTTATTATTCAAGTTTATGGTTTTATAACGGAATCAAACATCCCGAGGACTTTCTGGGGTGCCGCTGTGCTGTCGCCGTTATTTGCTTCCCGTGTGGCCGACCAGCGGACGCACATTAGCGGCACTTTCTCATGATTTATTCATGGCTGTCTGGTTCGGTACTTTTCTTGCAAGCGCGCTAATGCGTGCGGTACCACCCCATCGATAGCTAGGCGAACTTTAAACAAATTTGTTTTTTTGTTTCCACAGACGATGAAGCTGCAGTGCATGGACAGTTCGAGTCATGCGATATAAGCAATCGATTTTGTACGGGGTTTTTATTAAACCGGTAAAACATATAGGAAATATTATCTACCCCAACAGCTTTGCTTAACGGTCGAACTGTTTGGGGCGAGTTTCATATTAATTAAAACTCGACAAACCCTTTCGTTTAAGGCCCCTAGGAAAACTCTCCACTACACATGCCCCAACATCTTTCAATCTCTGCTCAAACGCAAACACGCAGTGCACCCGTGCCCGTACGTGAAACGGCGTTATGAAAGCTCATATAAACTTACTACACGGCACTTTTTTGGACCTGTGGAAAGTTATTCATCGTTCACCGTTTCATAGGGCCTCGGCCAACACTGAGGTGACGCGGGTAGTTTCGTGCCAAAAGCAGTTGCAGCAGCACCGGATGTGCGGGGCAGTGGGGGGGGGGGGGCTGGCAAGTGAGAAACCAATGCGTAGGTACCAGCCCCATCGAATTTTGGGTTTTGAGAAGCAATTTCGGGAAAGTTGTTAGCTACTCAGCGCTTCTTTGATCTTGAACCGTACCCAGCGCTTAGAAACAGCCCCAGGATCGTACGGTACTCTGACCCTGGTCATGTACAGCTGGACGCATCAAGAATGATCCACGCCTCATCAACCCCACCCACACTTGCTCCACAATCTGAGGGGCTAAACCGTTGAAGACTGCACTCTGTGGCACTCTGCTGTCACCGTTTGGATGTTTGGTGATAGCTTTTTGGGAAAGGAAATTGATGAGTTTGGGTCCGCTATTGGTACGAAATGAGCTCTCACTAGCCTGGTTGATGATTTTGCATCTTTCCCCGTTCCGGTGGCACTATCGGGAGTGGTAGGGTGCTGATCCGTGGGATGGCATACTAATGATTGAGCGAACGAAACATGCGATCGTAGCATCATGCAAGAGCTTACTTAATACATCCACAGTAGCTGTACGATGTGCTGCACACATTTTGCGGAACTCAGATTAAATTAGTTTACTGTATTTATTAGCCTTTTCAGCCATGTTTTGTAACATAATTTTGGGACGACTTTAAACCCGCCATTGTGAGTAGTCACCGTTGCAATGAGTGACGTTTTAAGTTATATTAAACGTTAATTAGCAATAGAAGGCAGTCGTTTTCATTGAACAAAAAAAGCACATTTCACTTGCTAATCCTAAAAGACCAGGTGGCCGCACTCTTTTCTACCGGCTTTCTAGTAATAAACATGTTCACTTTATCGTTTAACTGGCACCAATCCCTTTGACGGCAATGTAAAGAAAAGAGAAAAAGACCCCAAAAAGATGTCCCACAAATGGCTCTACCCTGTACAGATTGCGCAAAACAATGCATCGCACTTCCTTACGATACAATTATCCTCAGCTGTGGCATTACCCCCTCGAAGCTTTAGCGCAAACAAATGTCTTCCTTAGTTTCTTACCTGCCCTGTGTGAAAGTTCACCATCGGGGAGAGAGGACCCGGCAAACCCGTGGATGCTAAACAACAGCTAAAGCACATTTTTAATGCCGGATAAACATTCTTTTCATGCTCGCTGCTCAACTCAACCCGGATCCTCTTAATTCGGTGCACTTTTTTTTATAAGTCCTTGTACACTCTTCATCGTCCCCCCCCCTCCAACTACAACTCCGAGACGCGTGGGAATTTTCCCCATTGCTTGTGTACAGGAACAAAAACACTTCCCCACCGCACCGAAAAACAACCTTTTAACCATTTTAAATGGTCACCACGTATTCGTTTGTTAATTAATTTTACAACTATCACGCCCTCGCTCGAAAAACTCCGCTCGGGAGTGTACTTTTTGTGTGTCTCTTTTTTGTCAGGAGCAGTCCTTTATTTTCAACCCTCTGTTTTTTCCTGTTACTTCTTAGTATTTATCGTCCACCCTACTAACCCTTTCACTCTCTTGCGCGCCGTTTCATTTGCAGACGTTCCCGTGGTGACGCTCGAGTACGGTACGAACTACAACTACACCTCCTCCATCCCGGAAGGGGTCGACGTGTACTTCGAGTGCAACATCAAATCCAACCCGTGGGTGTACAAAGTGATCTGGCGTCATTACGTAAGTGTTTCCGGTGTCCGACAGTAGCGCATGACCATGGCATGGCAACCAGAAAGTAACTTCTACTGATTGTAGAGTAAGAGACAAAAAGCACACACACACACAAACGATACAACACAACCTGTAAGGCACACGGTGAATATCTCATGCAAGGGATGGGGAGAAGAAAAATTAAATGCTACCCCGTGGCACACATAAAAACAAATTAATCCTTATGTTTTATGATGAAGCAACCCAACACTCACCAACTCCTGGTGCCAAGCGACCACTGTAGCTGGACAGGGCAGGAAAAAATGATAGGAAACTGCCCGGTTTTTTTTTTGCTGTGCGTTCGCATATACAACCCAACAGGAGGGAAAATCCCCGCAAGCCCCCTTACCAAAAGGGTCATCACTTGCCACTGACCCTGATGCTGCATGTGTCATCCTAATGTCTGGATCGTCTGGCAGAATGATACATTCGAGCGTGTGGTGCAGGCGCCTCTACCCCCCCCCCCCCCCCATTATATGATGTCGTTTGTTTTATTACGAATTTGCCCCATCCAGCAACCAGTGCCCCATTCGGGTGATGGTGTACGGGTGGGATAAATTGCGTTTTCGCTTGCAGTGCCGGACATGGCCGATTCTACCAAAACACAAAACGATGGTACGATGGTTCTTTGGTAATGACCTCCACTACTAATGCTTTTGTTGCGAGTTGCTGCCTTTCCCGCTCTCTTCACTGTCAGCCAAACATCGTTTCATTTGCCTTCCATCGAGTTGACCTTTACACACTTTCCCACTGAAATCGTGGCAGCGACAACAAGCGAAACAGTACATGTAAAACGGAAATGGGACTCAACAACAAAAAAACGTACACATAGGGCAAATAATGGGGCCTAAATGGAGAGGCCAGTGAGCTAGATACCAAAAAGTGCCAGCGGTCAAAGTGATGCGTAACACTAATTATCTTCTTTTATTGCCACGCTGGATGTTATTAATTTAGAGAGCTATCTTGCGACGGTTGTCGTACATTTACCGACGGGTATGACAGGACAGGACAAACAGGCACTGCTATGAATTCATAGTCCCTGGAATCATCGTTTTTCGGACAGGAACGTATACGAACGTCTCCCACCACGTCCTGGCGCGATGAAGCTAACCGGGGGGGCGACTAATTTATCCGTGGCACAGATCTTAGGCAAACGTTGGACACGGGTAGCTTCCGCTGGGGGCCGCCAGCACGGAAACCGACTCCCTATCGCAGTTTGGCATTTTGCAAATGAGCGAAAGCGATCGGTTGGGACGCAAAACCAAGCCAAGATGTAGATTAACACTTTGACCGCCGGCCTGACGTCACAGTTTGCGAGTGAGCACGTAGCGCATGACAAGAGAGCGATGAGAGCGACAATTGTTCGTGCGACTATTATCACTCTTTTGTTTCATTTCGATAACGGCGTAGCACATGTCGTTCTCGTTCTCTCTTTCCTACCTCATTCGTTATCAAGAGAATTGGTGAGCGTCAGATACAGAGCTGAGCGGTGAACAAAGCCGTCGTGCGATTTCATATGACGCGGCGCTTAAAGTGTTAAGTGCGTACCAAATTAAACGGCTCCGAAGCGAAAGGTCGTCATAATTATTTCACTCTTAAAGGCGCATTTTGTCGAGGGGAGGTGCCCTGTGTGTGCTGTTGTTCTCTTCTGTCCTTCCCTTATTTTTGAGGTTTGTCCTTTGTTTGGAACATTTTTCCGTCGCCCTGTTAACCTCACAGCGGAAATGCTCCGTGACCGGAAGGGACGGTTGTTTTTTTCTAAGGTTTGTTTCTGAACAATGTTTCATCTTGAGCAAGGCCATACGGGTCATTTTTCCTTTTTCCCAGCAACATCCAAGAAACATTGCCAGAAGAAAATAGAAGAAAAAAACTTTGCTTGGTTATAAAATCGACCAAATACGCCCTCTTGTAGTGTGCAATAAAAATGGGACATTCTTATAATTTTTGGGCTAGCAGCTTTTGTAGCTAACATTCGCAATGCTGAGACAATTTCGCCACACACATTTACTTTCATTGCGTTGCATCATTTTTCTCTTTCTCTCTTTCTCTCTCACTTCCCTGCAGGGCAAGGAGCTGGTCAACAATCCTTCCGAAGGCGTTACCGTATCGAACCAGAGCCTGGTGCTGCAGAATGTGAGCCGCAACCGGGCCGGACAGTACACATGCGTCGGCAGCAACCGGGAGGGCGACGGGGAGAGCAACCCCGTCCATCTGGACATAAAGTGTAAGTATGATGATGGTATTGTTGCCCCGGCCGTCCCCCTGCCCTGGGCTGCTGATTATGCTGATTATGCGTACGTCGTTTACTGTGCTGCCGCAGTGATGCTGCAAACAGGCGAAGTGCTGCAGGGCCCCCGTGTATGGTTGTGTTGGCAAAAAAAGAAAAGAAAAACAAAATGGAGCGAATGAGGGAATCTGCCGGTCATTTGCAGCACATGCCTACGGGTTTGAATTTATTTATTTCGCTGTTCTTATTTGTGGGTATGGATGGACGTTTGAAAAGAATGCCTCCCAATGAGCATAATGTTTCACCGATGAGGGGTTAAGCCCAACATGAGATCCTCTTGAAGAACCTATTAGTAGAAAATGAAATGAATAGAGATTTTGGGCATTATGCAGAAGAAGTAAAGCATCAATAGGTGCATGAATGATGGACGATCCGAGAAGAATTGAAAAAGAGCTCCTTTACGATGTATTCAAAGCCTGCAAGGATCGTTGGAAGTTGGTTGTGTATGGAACCTGTTCCCTGGTACTGATAAAGTAGAAACAAATATTAGGATTTATTCTTAACTTTAACTGTATAAGGAAATCTTCCTTCTACTTTTCTTAACCATTCCAAATCATTCTTCTTGTTTTGGGCTGAAATGTATGATCAATCTCAATGCCTAATTTAAAACATTTAAGTTATCAACTGTGATAGTTATTTCAGTTTAGTTATTTAGACTAATTTATTTATTTTTCTTACTTTCTTTCTTATGGACATATCTTCATTTTTGGCTATTTCTAAATTAGTAATTTTTCAAGCGTTTTAACTTACTCTCATAAACGATTGTCCCAAAGATACTTCGAGCGAATAAAATAGCCACAAACAAAACACAAAAAACCAACCATCATTCTTTCAGTAAATTTACTAAAGCATCCAGCATACTGGCAAAGCTTTTGCTCGCATTGTCAGAGTGGATTACTCCAACGCTGCCCGCCGCGCCTCCCGGAGGCTGATCATCCCGCACTCAGAGGTGAAGGGTTTCTTTGTTTATTACATTTCTTGATTTTTCATCGCACTACGAACTAGGATCAACCAGAACCGTTCGTTACGCACGGGGGTTTCTGTTCCTGCGCAACGGTCCTTTCTATCGTGCCACTTCAAAGTACGAGAGTGTCGCCGCTCTTCGCTTGATGGTACACTTTTTCTGAAGACACAATTTTCGTCCATTTTGCTCCTCCACCATCAACACTGTCCGTGCTTGGCGTGCTCTAGGATGTACCATTTCATTCGCCCATTTTCCACCAAACCCGGGCAGACCGATGTAGCGTCCAAAAAGAAAAGCGCGTTGAAAGCTTCAGTGAGTTTCTTAATTAGATTTGTGGTGTTAAAAAGGATCGTCTCTATTTGATGCTTACGGGGCCCTTTCGCTGGAGCTACAATCTATCTCTCCCGCGGCGCTAGGATAAGGGTAAGGGAGTCCGGCTTTGGATGACCGCACCGACACAGCCACCTGTCCTGCCCTGGCGATGGTACCCGGCTTTCGGGTGGGTTCGGCAAGACTTTGGTGCGTTCCAATGACGACGACGACGACGACGACGACGACTATTTCACATCAAAACGACCATCGACTTACGGTCGACCACACGCCCATCGCCCCGCGTAGCCTTTAGCGCCCCTCGCAATCGAGAGTGGAACTCACGGGCAGAAAGCGAAAGAGCGAGCAAAAAAACAAGCCCTGAGATGCGAGACGCTTCTTCCGGCCCGGGCCCCAGTAGTGGTGTGGCTGGTGTGAGTTTAACGTGGAATTTTAATTTTGATAGCATCAGCTTCCGTTCACCATTTGGCGTTCCGGCAGGCAGAGGCAGGAGGCGATGTCTACCGGTCGACACCGACGGTGCGACTCTTGAGATGGATTTATGTTTGCGAAAAGAAGCCTCGGAGACGGGTTTTGTCGTGATCCCGGTGAGTAAGGAAGAAGAAGAAAAAAAGGAACCCATTTCCTGTGAAGGCGAAGCCACAAAAAGCGGCAGCATTTCGTTTCGGTGTTGGCTTCCGTTGCTGTTTTTGCGCCGGGTGATGGCAGGAATCCATCCATCCAGCGCTGAGAATGGGACCTTTTTCTTGCAGCCTGCGACAGTGGTGTGGAAATGTGTGCCTAGCATCCGGGCGCTGCCCGCATCATTTGTGCCGTGTGCCGTTTGGCAGTGCGTGCGTGGTACCGAAATGAAATTATTCTTCCATTCTTCTCGTCGAGCGACGGTGTGACAATGTCTCCCCGTTAAGGTGTGGAAGGTGTCGCGCGATAAAAAGCATTGCAAAGAAAAAAAGAAGACACCAACCGATGTCACGCAGAAATTAAGACATCTGGAGGTGAATTAACAATTCATCTGTCCCTTTTTGCAATGGTGAACTTTCTTTTGTACTTCCTCTTTTTTTGGTAGTTGTTTAAGGATGAGCGTCTTAGGGGTTCTTTTGGTTACAGATGCCACAAAACAAGAAGCGTAAGAAAAAAGGTTTTTATTTATTTATTTTTGATGTTGAAAAACTCAGCATAGTTTCATGTTAAAATGGCAAAAAGCGATACTTTGTTGAACTACATTAAGCTGAAAACATTCCTCACTGCATACGTACTTGACATTGCGCTTGTCGCAGCACTTTTCAGTCCATTGATTTTCATCTCAAATGGAAAGGATTGAAAAAATCCGTATAAATCTTAAACGTATACTTAAGGATTGTATAGCTGGCTGTTACCTTTCTCAGAAAATCCTTCTCCAAAGCAATCCCACCGTTTTATCTTTGCCCTTTTTTTGCACTCAATTCCGTCATACTTTGGCTTCGCAACGGTTAGCCGTAACGTTTGTAAGTTTATCGCAAACCGCCGCATAACATCGCTGCAGCTCTTCGCTTCATCTAGAAATTGTTTCCCCTTCTTCCTTGCGTTGACTTTGCTCATTGAGTGGAAAATAAAAATCACAAACTAATGCCCAAGTGGGCGGAATTTTCACATCACGCTTCAAGTGGCGATGGCAGTGGCGCAAAGTAGCCAAACGATGGTATTGTTGGCATTTTATGGGTTTTCATAACTTTTCACGTGGAAATATTTTGCTTGCGGTATGAAAAATTAACTCCCCTCTCTCGATATGCTTGTTAACCGAACCCAATATAGTGTGAGTGCAATAGTACCGTACCGTGTGCCATCTCACCATGCAAGCAAAGCAAGAAAGGAAACGTAACACCATATGGTCCAGATGGTCAATCTATCACACCAGCCTCGGCACAAGGACGGCCGAGGCTTACTGTTACTTTTGAAAGTCAACCTCCACTATTGTTCAAACACTACCCCAGTAACGGGCACGCCCGAAGAAAACGGACGCGCTGCTACGCGCTTATCAAGCGCTGACATGTGGCTTTCTTCCCTAAGGGAACACGCATGACACCCCCGTTGGTCGTGTGGTGGGTGTGAAAAATTTAGCACACGTTTGCTCCTTTTTCCCCCTTTAGCCCTATCTTCTGCTTGACGAGCTGTGCAACGTGACGACACGCTCGTGTCGCACAGCCAGTGCGCAACAAGGAGTGGCGCAACCGACACAGCCCGCTCACAGCACGGCACGGGATGAAAATAATGATTACTGGGGATGCGAAGGAAAACAATCAATTTTATCGCCCAACGACAGCAGCAGCAGCAGCAGCAGCCGCCACCGCCGCCTGCACAGTAATGCCACAGTGACAATGGATCGATTTCGGAGCTGATTCTATTTGTTCCGGTGTGGAGCGAAGATGGTAGGGAAGCACCAGAGCCGGAAGTCAGCGCAATATCCTCTGCAAAGCATCCCATCAGGGGTGGCATTCCCGTGCCAACGGTATCCTCATCAGGCGTACCATTCTTTGGCCCCGTATCCGTTTCAGCGTACCGAGTGTGTGTGTGTGTGTGCTGTCGGTGAGCAATAATGGGAACCCCTTTTGCAAGCAACCCCATGGCCTGAAGCGTGCACACAAACTGGGCTACCATAGCATTCCAGCTTCCGGAAGTTGATTGAATTAACACGGCACCCACGTGAAGGGCGAGAGCGTGAATGAAAGGGAATTTAGCACCCAACACACGGCTTGCGTGCTGTTTGGCTGATGTTTTCTTCTTCTCACTCGCGCGAGTTGGAAGGCAAGCAAAACAAAAGAAATCATCTCCCTTCGCTACATTACGCTAACCGATATGGATTGGATTTCTACTACTGTTACAAACTGCTTCCCACCTCTCTCCACAGAAATGAGCCCATCAGCTAGGGGGGTGCTGATTCCATGTTCAGCGAAGGGAACGATTGTGTGGCCAACGGTGCGGATAAGTGTTTTCCATGCAGCTGCTCTCTTAATATAGAGAATCGGTCACTGACACTGCAACTGCTTCAAGGGAAAGAGGAAAAAGCTGGGATTAACGTTTGTGTCAGATTACATTTTAAGATATTTACAGCCTTGGACTATTTTTGGAGCTTCCTTTTACTCTTCGAAACATCACATGAAAATGTTTACGTTACAGAAGTTATAAAATCATATTTTCAAAGAAGTCATGGTCAGGTTAAAACCATCATTTAAACTATCTGACTTATACTTATATGTTTTTTTTTACTTATGTCGCAATATTACACATTCCCACAAAAAAGCATTCTTCAACAAGTAAGCGCTCTTGAAAGCTCTTAAATGGTTGGCGCCTTGAACGATCTACCTTTGATGTATCTCAGGTGATATATATGATGATATTAGTATTTGTTATTTCATTTCATTTCATTTATTACTTCCAATATGTCTGTGTATGTGTAACATTTATCTAACAGTTTTCTGTAACCATTCTTTTCGATCTATTGTTATTCTCTATAACAATTGAAAAATGGCTCAATCTCTCTTCAGAAAGCATCCTGAAACTGTCAAACTTTTTTTTTGTTGCCTAACCTTTAATCAAATCATTTCGATTTCATTAAATCATGCACAAAGTCAACCACGGCATACATTTTTAATTCGTACCTATTTCAAAAATCATAACCTTCGTCGATTTTCAAACCAACTTACCGACCTTTTGCCAATGATGTGCTACCACCGCGTTCAGCGCATTAGCGGGGAGCGTGGCCCGTATCATTTTGAGATTTTCATAAAGGATTACAAAAAGTTGTTCGTTTAATTTTTAAACAATCACTACACCCTCATTCACTCCTGACAGCATCCTTTCGAGCGAGCTAATGAAATCAAAACAAAGTTTGGTACCGCCCGGCTTCTCTCTCTCTCTCTGCTGTGCGCAAAAGCACGGGCACTGTCAGTACAATTACCCACCAGGGAGCGAAAGCACGCTTTTCTACGCTGGCCCTATGAGACCATTCCCTTCCTTGCGGGGCTGCTTCATGCAGCTCTCGGAAAAAAGCTACACCCTAAAGTTTATTAAATTTTGCGCTAATACTCATTATAACTCGATAAAGCGAATAGTGTGAGTGAACCCGATGGGCCGGGCAGCTAGGATGTTGCCCCCCAGCGCATGTTGCTGAAACCATCTAATTGGATCATTAAGATCGACATCATTTCTACATTAAACCCAAATCATTTTCGATTAGAAAGTCAACGTGAACGCGGGTCCTAAGGAACATTCCCCCTTCGCTATCCATTTGGATTTTTTTTTGTTCCTGCTGTTTCCACCCTACACTTTTTCACACTTTTCCCAAACAGTTTAGTTTAATCCGTTGCGCTTATTCTTTTCTCTATCTGCCTCTGCCGGGCCGATGCCTAATTGAACCGAAGCGCAAAAACAAACTCTCCCTTTCAGCTCGAGTGAAAATGTTAGCCAGCCAGCCAGTAACGAGCGTTGAGTATTACTTTTCAATTAAAACGCTTTCCACCAACTTTCGGGGGGTGGGTGAAATGCTGCCGCTTACAAGGCGGGGTTTGAGGTGTATTAAGTACCAAGTGCTATTGGATGGCCATTTGGTGGATAAAATCTCCATCTCCAATGCCCTGGGTTATCGACGACGTGCCAGCACGCCTTTTGGCCGGTAATTGAAAATCCCACCAGAACCGAGCGGAGCTTTTCCCTTAGCTTTTAAGGGAGTTTCCCTTGTTTTTTTGCTTATTTTTAATGCAAGTATTGCTTTTTTCTGCCTCGTTCTCTTATCTCACTGTATGTTGTTCGATTCCCCCCCGCATACATACACATACTTTGTTGCGGCAGTACTGGCCACTTCTAAATCCTCACCCCTCCCCCCAGCAAACTCCGCTGGGAGCAAAGGAATCGTCCGAAATCTGGCAGGACCGCATCAGTTTCCCATCGTGCATTCGGTAATTGAATAATATCGATGCTACCAGGCATCTGCCTTCTAAATTTAATCCCCCATTCCTTTGCCCCCCCCCCCCCCGTCACTCGGCACCATTAGCGAGAGGAGAAACGGAATTGCCCCGGAAAGGAATTGGATGGTGTGCGATAAGCCGCTGCCTAACCGCTTGCTACTTATCGACGATTTCATTCGCTTTCCCTATCGCGACCGGTACCCGGGTACTGCACGTGCAGGTGCCTCAGCCTTCAAGTCCGGAAAACGAACGAACGAACCGTTTGCTTACGCTACGCTCCGCCTGTCTTACGAACCGATGGAACCGATAGCAGTGCCTTCCTCCGCACATTGGGGAGGGGCGTCGGCTGACTTGACCGGAAGAAGAAGAAAAAAAAAGTACATAAAACCCTCACGCTGCCGAAAGCGAAAGGAAATGCTCGCTGCTATCCGGGGAAAAAATCTTCATTTCAAGCTTTCGAGGTAGCGCCTTCTGCCCCATACTCGCATTGCCAATGCAAAGTGGTCCTACTCGGCCGGAATCTAAATACCCAATCAGGCAAATGGTGCAAACGGTTCATCTTCACACCTTCTTTCGCGAGGCGTTTGCAATGGGGGCCACTTTTGCATACACCCATGCACGCACACTAAGAACTGTTCGTAGGAAGGGACCGTCAGGCCTGTAGTCTGTTGTTTGTGGCGAAAGTGAATTCCAAGGTCTGCTGTTCCGATCGGATCCGATAATAATTCTAATTTTGTGTACTCACCCCCCCGAACACACTTTTTGGTGCACAATTTATGCACTGAGCGTCTACTTCCTTCCTTAAAGTACTTTCTAAATCGACCCGGTTTGTGTAGGGTATTTTTTGCTCACGTTTTTTTTACATTTTTCCCCCATTACAGTTGCTCCCGTTTGTCGACCTGGGTTGGTGACGACGTACAACGTGGGCCGGAATGAGCTGGCGAAGATCGTGTGCGAGCTGGAGGCGAACCCGAGCAACGTCACCTTCACCTGGAAGTACAACACCTCCGTATCGGAGAGTCTCGACATTCCCGCCTCGGAGGTGCTGAGCGATCGGACCAAGAGTGTGGCACACTTTAAGCCGGTGACGGAAAAGGTAGGAATGGTGCAATTTAGTATAAGCAATGGTTTTTCTGGGAGAAATGTAAGTGTAAGAAGGATGGAGAAAAAGCTTAAAATATTTGAGCATAAATTAAAGTGTATTTAAAAGTGATTTTGTAGCTTTATCCAAATATTTACGCTATCTATACTCTTTTTAATTGTCGTTAGCTTGTCTTTAATCTTCTGTTTGCTTAGTATGCACCACGCTCACAATGCACTTCCGAAATGAGCCTGCCTGTCTATTGTCGCCCAATGAAAGCAGCGAAACTAACACCTTCCATTCGTCATACTACTGTAATGTTTTCCACTTCAACGCAACAGAATGCTTCAACACTTCTTTTTCCCACTCTCAAAAGGCTTTTAAAGACGCTATTCGGTGGAAAAGAAAAAAAAACACAAACGGATGAGGAGGGAAAAAAACACGCCGTCTTTGTGTAAAACAAGACACTTTACTTCCCGGGGAACCGTGGTCGTGGCACTCTACAAGGCATGGATTAAACCAACTTCGCCAAACAGGCCTTCGCTTTGACACGCGCGATAAAAGCCTCCTGCACGGTGCTGTAACCCCTGTGGTCGGTGCATGGAAAAGGGGGCACAAGAAAGGCATATCAAACAGTGAAAGAAAATCCTTTTCTAGGGGTTGGCACATGGATCCGGTTGTTTTATCCTTATTTTTCTTTCGCACTCTCTCTCTCTCTCTCGCTCAGAAGCGACCGCACGGGGTCTGTTTGAGCAGTGAGTGGAAAATAATCATCAACCCATGGTACAACTACCACGTGCCGAGAAACCGACAACACCGACACCTATTATGTTTTCAATTATCATAATTTCTTGTTTACACCTCGGCAACCCTTCACAAAGCTGTTGGCCTCGGCCAAGCACAAGGGTTAGGTGTTATGGTGACCAATTGCGGGGAGGAAAACCCAGAAAAAACGCCTTCCTCTGGATCTATTCCGTTGTTTTGCGACAAAACGGGTGCCTAGGGTTTGTTGGCTTGTTTTTGTGCCATTGATTCGCCTTTCTAACCCAACGCCCCGCGAGTACGGTTCGGGTCCGATAGTCCGGTTATCGCTGATAACCGAAATCCTGCGGAATGTTTAGGGCCGTTTTGTTTTTTAGCGTCTCTTTTTGTTTATTTTTGGGGTGTGTTTTTACATTCTTCTTTCCAGCTCGCTAGCTGGATTAGATCTCGTTTCGCGACACGAGTGCTGAAGGCTTTCAACCAAGCCATGGTCCTTCTGGACCTGTCACGCTTCCTTCTAGCACATGACCGCACGTTCTCTCCTTTTCTCTCTTTCTCTCTCTCTCTCTCTCTGCAATCGCTGTTGTTGTTGAAACTCTACCAAAGGGATTGAAAACGATTACCACCGGAATGGAAGATTGACGGCGGCTTTGCTGGCGGCTCATCGCCCATCGGGTCCGTCTCCGGGCTTCGGAGGCTTTGATAAAGATCCTTCTCCGAAACCCTGTTTACAACTGGCCGTTACCAACGGTTTAGCCGATCTGTACAGTCCCGCCAGCAAGCCCCGCTCAGGCCCCGCTCGCCAAACAAGGCCGCACAATTTACGCCACGGTCCCGAGCGCGTGTGAGCTATGTCTCCCTAGCGGAGGTTTAAATTCTTTATCCGTTTTCCCGGGGTTTTCACGCGCGAAAAAAAAAGCCCCTTCACGTGGGCCCGGGTGAGAAATCCGTCCCGTTGGCACCCGAAAAATGAAGTCCTTTGTAATTATGAGGGTGTTCACAAACACACCGGCCACTCGGGCTGCATCGGGGGAAAGGGCCCTCGCTAGGGAGCCTTCCCGTTTTCCATCCCATGGATCATTCTCAGCATTTTCCCTCCTTTGAAGCGACCCAAACATTCTTCATCCGCTATCACACTGATTACGCTATCTGGAAACTGTCCTTTCTTTTACCACGGGGTTTTATTTTTCGTTCTATTATTATTTTGCTGTAATGAAAACACCAAGTTTTGTTGTATCCGCCCTTCCGAACCTTCATCTTTCGAACCATCGAAGGAAGTGCTTTGTGTGTGTGTGTGTGTGTGTGTTTGTGTGTGCTTTTCTTGTTCGTGGTGGGAAAATACAGATATTTTACACACAAAAAAAATCGGTATCACAAGACGAACATTCCGTCCTTTCGCACGCTTTCAAGGCTACGACAGGGCATGGACAAATTATTCCCAGATGGGATCGAGAGCAATGGAACGAGAGCTTTCGCGCACCGCACCGAATGTTCATAATTTATTCATTAACTTTTGTTTCTATTCCGCAGCAAGCGGTTTGGATATCGAGGATTTTAAAACAGTCCCTTAATGTGCCCAAACCCAAAGCAGCAACAACAAAAAAATGGGCCCTCTTTTTGATGGTTGTGCCGCAGGTGATGAAGCTATTTGCGACTATCCGGATGTGGTTTTAATTTCATGTTTTATCCGGGTTGAGTATAATGGCGTTTGTTGTTTCTTGTTGAATTGAAAACGTTGATACTAAAATGGAAATGTTTTCATTACTGCTATAACTTTTGCTTTTCTATTTAATCTGGTAGTTTTTGTGAATAACAGCCGACAAAGAGCTTGCGGTTTTATTTATTAATTTAAGTCAATTTTTAGGCTAATTGGAAAACTAACTAATCCGATTGGTGCACGCTGCTCGACAGTTAAAACCACTTTAATAATCAATAATACAATACAAAGTAGTCACTCATCAGCTGTCGTAACCTTAAGTATTAATTGTTTCACATCTTTCATCTTCATCTTGTCATGGGCGCACTGTACCAAGGATCCCCATTGATAGGATGATTTCAATCAAATATTAGTTTATCCACCAAAGCCATTTTTCATCACTGTACAGCGCAACCGTTCAATCAAAACAGTCAATAAAACAAATTCCGCATGTGGTTTAACCCCTTTCGCTGGCGCTTTACATTCCCGTTTACGGCACCATCACCATGCCACACCATCACCAAACCCTCCCCCTCTCGCTCGGCCACGGTTCCGCCAAACGCCGGAAGATAATTTATCAGCCAGCCCAATGACAATTTCGGTCATACGTCTTCATCAGCTCCGAGCAACTGCAAATGATGCGTCGTCCTATTTCGGTCACCCCTCTCGTGGGAGGTTGTCCCCGGGATGGTTCAGCACTACTAGCATTTCCTATCCATATTGCGCACACACACACACAAATACACACACCCCATCGGTGCTAACCGTACCTTTCGGCCGACGACAGTGCCTTCTGTCAATCACGTCAAAGCCCTTCATTTTTCATCATCCTTCGTTGATCTCCAATTTCCATGCCGTACCACGTTACGTGTGGGGAAAAACTCTTCGTCCGGTACAGGCGAAGAGTGACAAAGGGAAGGGAGCAGAGCTTCCAATTTTCACCGTCTGCCCATTATTTTGCTCATCGTTTTTACCCAACGAGCGCACGGGGCCATCGGGTTTGATATTCGATTTTCGGTTCCGATACTGGTGCTGTGTTTCTCCAGCCGACTCGTGGCTCCGTGAGCATAAGGCAGCAAGAGTGAAAACTTTTGATCCTTTCCAAGATAAGGCAGTGGGGTGGGGAATCACATTCTTCTTGTCCGTGGGTTTTGTTTTTTTTTTGCTCTGTTGTTTCTTTCTCCTTTTGCTTTCCTGCATTCTGTTCCATATTTGGGTTTTTTGGTGTATAATTTTTGCACAAAAATCGATTACGGAGCAGGATTGGAACGGTTTCGTCACTGGCTCGTCAGCTCATTTTAACTGGAGCATATTTTCTCATTTCCATACCTCTTTTTTTGCAGGACTACGGAACACTGCTGTGCTGGGGACGGAACGAAATTGGCGCCCAAACGGAACCTTGTTTGTTCAATCTCATACCGGCAGGTGAGTTTTCTTCGTGTAAAGCTGGGGCATCGGTTTGATGATGAATCGCATGATTTGTTCTTTCATTTGTTTTTTGTCTGCACTGCTTTGATCGCTTTCTTTTCCTATAAAGTTACTTTATTTATATAAAGTTTTCCCACCATACTTCAATAAATAAGTGTACAAATAGTGATTCTTCTATGATTTCTATTTTATTGAATTATTATTATTAATTAAGTAAAGATAGAATTACCCAAAGCAAATCGCCAAATCCTTCAACTGTACCAATTTTTACGAATATCAAACAGCGAACAGCAAATAAACTTAGCCACGTTGTAACCTATAGAGAGCATGCAGTAAACAGTCACTTTGCCGCTGCCAATTTGCAGCGCTTTGCCATTCATAACGTTCCAGCTTGGTTTTTTTTTCTCTCCCTCCAACAACACCATTATTAATTTCAATTTTCTTACCACACCCACCGACCCACGCACAGGAAAACCGGACCCACTGTCGAACTGCACGATACTGAATCAGACGTTTGACATGCTGCAGATTGAGTGCCTGGAGGGCTACGACGGTGGGCTGCCGCAGGTCTTCCAGATCGAGCTGTACGTGATCGGAAGCCGGCAGCAAATGACTTCGATTAAATCAACGTGAGTACCATGGCTAAATAGCAGCGAGGTTGAGCGCTTAAAGTAACAATAAGGGCACGTTCCCCCTCCAGACATCAAAACCACCAAGGCATACCGGCACCGGGGGACGGCCGGGCGGGGTGGGGTGTACTGGCCGCGCCTGCTCGTCGCCATGCTAAATGGCACACTTTGCGGCACAGTTTTGCATTCCATTCAATATTCCCCCAACGGAGGATCACCATTAGTTCGTGCTCCTGCTCTCCCTGTCTCGTTCTCTCCATTTTCTCGTCGAAATAGGGAAATGATGACTTACCACAGCTGCAACCAGCGTTCAATTGCTTACTATTTTCGATGGCAATCCGGTAGCGCAAAATGGCAGTCTTGCGATATTCCCTCCTTTCAGCCTCCGCGAACGGTTTCGATTGTGATTTGTAGGGTTGTGGAGTGAACCAATTAAAATTAATTGATGCCGCTGGAAAAGTGGCGGCGAGGGAGGGCGCAAGCATCGCGAAGCGAAAATCCGAGACGAAACACAGTCCAGAAACTCCGGGCAGCTCGGGGGGAGGGCCGTGCAGCCGGCTACAACAGTGAGGCAATTAAAATTTATTAGCATCGATTTGGGATTAGCATTACTTTGCGATCGTTGGCGTGCGCGCTGGCAGAGAGTAAGCGATACGGGTGCAGCGCGTTAAGTTGATTGTATATGGATTTTTTTTTATATTAATGATCCAGCATAATGCCTTACGACAGCTTTCAGCTCTGCAAGCGGTGGCGATAAATATCCTTTGGCCGTAGCATTTTCAGCTGAGCCTTCAATAGCCATTGCGAATGTGCTAATGGTATGGTGCTCGTCTTGTGGGTGTCTTGTATAACCCTTTCTTGGATAGACGGATCGTCTACAGTACGGACAAACCGGTAACATCGTTTGCAAAACAGGCGCAACACCGTAATGATTTAATTAATGTTCATTCGCGATCTGGTTGCTCATTAATTTCCAGAAGTATGGAGAAAGCTAAATTTTGATAGATTTCGGCATAAAAGCTCTTTCATTTAATGATCATGGCAAAAGGCTAACAAACTAGACAGCTAATTTGATTATTTTTGAGAAGAGACCTATACGTAACGCTAAGATCCAATTTTAATGTAAAAAGTATTTTGTTACGATGTACAAAACAGAGTAAAACCAAGAGTAGTGAATTTATCTCTTAAAGTAGATAAGTTATTCCATAAACGTTTTGTATGTTTGCTGGGTTTATATTTATGATTATTTTTATTCCAAGTATTTCGGGCTGAGTGGTTCGGTTTAACATGCGTATAACATGCCCAGCCCACCGGAACCGGCCGTACAGCTTAACTAGCTCTTCGTAGTAGCTGCTCTTGCAAAAGGATTTCGTCAGATTTGGACACTGTCGATGTCTCTGGGGCTCGTCTATTGGTACGAGTATTGGTACTATAAAAGTGAGATATAGTCTCACTTTCCTCTATCGCGGCAGGATATTTGGGATGAACTGCTTCCCTCGGCTATAGAAACTATGATGAGTTGTATTAAAATTCACTCGCACCAATACCAATACCGAAAAGTTTTAGAATTTTAGTTAAAATTATCAAAACTATTTTCGGTATTTTCAACCAACTATATGTAGATCGGCTAACAACCATTATTGAATAAACTTAAGCATCACATTGAGCTATGGTTCCACTTATCTCTCTTTGTTAGCCGATCTGAAGGTAATGACCCGAGCAGTGGAAGAATGTTAGGGTGACTACGCCATGCACCAGATGTAACAAGAGGTCAAGAGGTCAATAATTGCATAAGTTCTTGGATTGTCTGGGTTGTAGACCATCTATAAGGAGTTAATAATACTGGCGAAAACACCTCCAAGTCGTAGTCAAGTGCAACTCAATGTTTCTACCCTATAAAAATAAGCGAACGGCCACAGCTAATCCAGGATCTTCTGCCTAGCCCCTTTACTTTGCTCTATGTTAAGTCATCACAAGTCCGCAGCGTTCGATACATGTTTCTGATTCTTTCGAGCGAAGGTGACAAATAACTGTGTTCCAACCACTACGCTCAATAGCGCTTATCACAAGGTAACATTTTAGTTCTAATTGTTTACCAAGCTACTCTTCCACTTCTCGTGCAATTTTCCACTTTACGCTTCGTTTCACCAAAATTTCTAACTTTCACCAAAAACTCAGCCTAATTGAAAGCTTACTTTTTAATCGTTTTTCATCCGGCTGGCGCGAAATGTCTGAATTTTAAGAACGTCCGCCCGGAGGCAAACGCCACCAGTGAAGGTAACGCCTTCACTGTGCGCCTGCTCCAGCGCGGCAGTGGAGCGGTGCGAATTTGGCGCTTCAAATTGGGAAGAATTTTAAAATTTAGTCTCCCTGCCACGACCTGCCGGACCGAGGAGTGCCAAGGAGTTAATTAAAAAGTTCCACATTTTCTGCGATGATGAAAATGTTGCGCGTCTCCTTCTTCTTCTACTTGCGTGCGTTCGGTTGCGCTCTTGCACCTTGCCAACTCCCGTCGACGGACGCGTAAGACGCGCAAATAAGCTTAGGAACCGAGAAAGATGTAAATAATTCTTACACAACATCCTAGCCCGATGCCACAGCGCTCCGGTGTGGTAAGCGCGTGCGGAACAACCACCGACGAGGAGGCGAAGGAAATGCACGAAAGCTAATTAACATAGAACTTGGCCATTTCCGGTCCCTTTGCGATTCGCGTCCACTGCAGACGCTAATGGATGCACGCATTTTCACCCACTCGATGCTAATTAGGGTCGAGGGAATGTCGGGTCAATTTGCGGGAAAGGGCGAGAAGCGAAAGATGAACAACGGAAGTCAATAAAAACGGCGTAGCGAAAGGACGGACACACAGGTCGATGGGGATAGCGAGGAAAAAAAGCGTTAAAAATTAACCCCAGTCCCGTCCGCTGCCTGGGCAGCTAAATCGGCAGCCTAGTCGGGGCAGTACGATAAAGTTGTCCCACGCGACTCTTCCATCGGCGAGTGTTGTTTGTCCGCCAGGCGCTTGACACGCGAAGCGAGGTCATCAACTTTTTTTCTCTCTCTCTCTCCATCCATTTCACTGCCGTATTTCTTTAAACGTTTGCGCGCGTGCATTGCGTCGCACCAGCGTGGCAGTGTGGGAAATTGACACGACCCATGAAATCGGTTTCCGGTGCAATTAGCCGGAACAATGGCGAACGGTTCGGTTCGGTCGGATGATGCCGGTTCGCATCGAACCCGGCGGTAATTATCGGCACTGCAGCTGAAGCGCGCATTTCATTAAGTGAATTCTGCATCCGCAGTAGGCGGCCTTTTTTGATTGGCTCCGGGTGCTCGGGGCTGCTGACTTCGGTGATGAATAGGATCGGGTTGCTTTGGTGCTTGATGGTGCTTTTCATGCGAACCGGTGCCGCTGCAGTTGAATCAATGAGGTCGCGGAATGGGATAAACTGTTGGTGTGCGTTTAATATTGATTATTGATTCCAACTCAAATGCATCAACAAAAGGGCAAACAATCAGTTGTCCATGAAAATGTATTATATTGATTATTTAAATATTACTAATATCGTGTCATTTTCCTTCTCGTTCCCAATCTACTGCAGCTCGCCTGCGTTCGATCTGAAAGGGCTCGAGCCGGGCGTAGGGTACAACATCATACTCACTGCCAAAAATTCGAAAGGTTCGAGCGATCCCACCTATCTGCAGGCGTTCACGTTAAAGAATCCCGAGAAGCAAACCGGTAAGCAACGGCTCATTTGGGTCCACTTTTAAACTTGGTCCCCACCTTACAGTATGGTCTCCGTTCCACAGATTTGTCGCTCGTCTACCCACCGGCACTGCTGCAGATCAAACCGTTCATCGGCACGCTGCTCGGAGTGGTTGCCGCCATCATCTCGATCGCCTCGATCATCGTGTGCGTGACGCGTCTCCGCGGGTCGGCTGGCCGGGATCGGGACTGCGGTAGCAACATGTCAACGAACGACGCGTCCGGCATTAGCCAATCGATCCCGGATGCTGATCTGGCCCGGGAACAGTGCAACGGTAGCATCGACAGCATCGAGAAGAACCCGGACATCATTCCCCAAGGTACGGGTACGGGCAAGATCCCCGAGTCGTGCGTGGATTTTGTTTTGGTTTCCGTGTTTTTTTTGCCATAAGTTTCAGTCTCTCTAATTTTGCAGCAAAACTACTGCACCTGCTGAAAGAAGACGAGAAAGCGTTCGAGTGGCTGAACAATGCGGCCCACCCACGGCTTTACGCTACGGCCGCAATGGCGGAACAGCAGAGCGGTGGTTTGCTGCCACCGAGTGCAGCCGCCGCTACCTACGATACGCGCGCGTTCTACGCCCTTGCCAGGGACGCCCAGCAGCAGCAGCAGCAGCAACAGCAGCAGCAACAGAACTGCATGCAACAGAACGTCTACCCGGTGGCATCGTCCGACGGTCAGAGCTATATCCCGATGCACGGTACCATCATTTCGACGCCCATCGTCGGTGGATATGGAAGCGATGGTCACAAGGTAAGGTCTGTCCGACCCCCCTTTCGGACCAAAACCTAGCTTGTCAAACATTGCAAAAAGGGAACTGCTTGAGTGTGAGTTTATTTATTTTTCTCCCCTCTTTTTCCCCCACTATTAACACCACTTGCAGCACGATTTGACCTATGCCGATCTTTCGATAAGTGGAGGCGGTGGTGGTGCTGGAGGAATGCCAAAGCTCAATCCCGGCCAGCCGCAGATGTACGTCAGTGCTACCCTCGGCCGTCCACGGCAGTCCGACATCAAGCGGTCCGAGCCAACGATCTACGCCCAGGTAAGTCTCCCGTGGGGCCCAAATCGAGGCAATTTGGGCAACGCTGGAATTGAGCCATTCGCATACCGCTGAGTGTGCCCGGTTGGGATGGGCCACCGTGGTGCGGTGGAGAAGTAGGTGGCATTGACTTTGGCACTGAGAAGAGACACCGGACAGCAATCAGCTCTGGGCGAAGCTAAGTGAAAGCTGGACGATGGAATTGATTTTGTGACTGTGAATGGAGGATGGGCTTGGTATTCACCGAATTGGAGTCCAAATTTCGTTGTTACCGATACAGCAGTACGCTGTGGGTGCGTTTTGTTCTCGGTACGCACTGGCGCCCAAATGTATGCAAATGTTCATACGTAGAACGCATGAAATGGGGAAAACTTAGGTCGATTTCTACAGAAGAATTGTTACTGAAATGTTACTTGTTTACGTTAGCAGTTTTTTCTAGAAAAATACAGTGCTTGTCAGATGCTTCTTCTTAATAGAAACCTATTTCATGTTATTTCAACTCAGTTTGGATGTACGTATTGTAAGCTACATTGTTTTATGTGAAAGATTCCACGAAAAATTGCTCCAAACACTGTCGCCTTGTGCCCACCGCTGTTAGATCACAGCGCCATCCAATGGGACCGAACTTTTTATCCCTCTTGGCACACAAAACGGACACGATCATTAGCGTAACAACGCCCAAACCCAATAGCATTTCAGTGCCGGAGTGCGCCTTTACATTAGGCCACCGTTCGCTCAATCGTTTCACATCTGATTGGACAAATTTCTCATTAGCGACCAAACAATGCCATCCCCGGCGGAACCGCCGCACCGTTGCTATCGTCGAACGTCCAGCCGCTTGACTTCAGTCAAGCCTGGGACTGGGTCCCGCTCGAACACGGCGGCAACGTCTCGGGGGAGTTGCACGCGCTAAAGCCCTGCAAAAGCCGTGTTGACCGGAAGAATAGCTTGCAAATTCAAATCATGACTTTGACCGCTTTCCCACGCCCTTTCGCAACTTCCTCACGCGGTCCCGTCTTACCTTCCCGGACATTCCTTTACCATCAAGAGAAGACCGAAACGATGACGTTAGTGGTGAGTGGGTGGTAAGCGCACGGGAAGTCCCCGTGGGGTAGACGGGGACAGTTTTCGGGATTCGAACCGCCCCCAGCACGGTACGCAATGCACAGTGTGCCCCACCTTCCAGGGAGAACGTTGGCCGAAAATGTTGGCCCCATACTTTGCATAGCTTACGCTGGCGAGTTGCACACGATCCCGCTGGTATTTGTGCGTTCCGGGTTCGCGTGCTAGCAGGCCTGCTAGCGGATGCTGCCCGAGCATAAATTCATTGCATTGCCAGGCACATTATTATTTTGTCCCGACCGTCCCAGCACCAAACGGGTCGCTTCCGTGGTACTTTGTTGCTGTCCACCATTCACGCGGAAACACGCGGCTGGTGCCCTGCTGCGACCTTTGCGCTGACCCGTTTGGCCGAATTTCTGTCGGCTGGTTTTCATATTTTCCCCCATCAGTGACCAGGTGGCCAGGTGACACTCGACATTCCGGCCACTTCCGGCCACCGGCTGCGCTAGCGTGCGTTTGACTGCGAACCCGACTGCGTAGCTACGTCCTTGCGCTTTTGCCATCGTGCATACTATCGGTGGGTGCCATCAGGTGGGTAAGCGAAAAGTTTTTAATGAAATATTTAAAATTTCATCAACAAATCCTTGCGCGAGCTTGCATCCGTGCGCGATCTCGGCGTCACTGCTGTGTCAGGTAAGGTTGGGCTTGGGCAGCAAACAATAGAGCTGGCAGAGATGCTGAACGTACTGAAAGGCTAGCAAGGGCTGCACGCTAAGCAAAGAATATTAATGGCCAGAAAGTAGAAAGTTCGATGCACGGTGCCCGAAACGATCGCTAATTGCATATGCGATCGTAACTGCTGATGTGGAAGTTTCACCCTCGCTGTGGCCAAAATCCGATATGTTGACGAAAGGCACAGTTAGTTTAGTGCTAAGTGCTTCGTGCATCGAAAGTGAGCCCGGTTTAGCATGAGCAACTAATGCCCAGCGTTCATAATTGGGTTAATAAACAAAAGTCAATTTGTGGGCTACCGTTCGGGGTCTGTTTTAAGTCAATGCTGATGAAAAGTCCAACCAATTAGTGCAACGAAGGACTGTAATAATTCAATTTCACAATCATATGGTGGAAATTGCTTGCTGTAAGCGGTCTGTTTCTTCGCTATTCAGCGAATGCTTCATTATGACGTATTTGTTACAGACTAAACTGAAGAATATCGTTGATGATTTCATTACCAAAATTCCACTCTGATGAAAGGCAGCGAAAATCCACAAGTCAATGTAATGAATAATTGCACCTGTTTAACGGGCAAATAATATCATCCCTTTACACATAATCAAAGATCAATTCTTTAGCGCCAACTTTCAAAGCTACAATTCGCGGAAAAATCACTTGCAACCTTTTCCCATGCAAAACATTTAATTACACATTTATGATCCATTAGTTTGTGCATAATTTGGACCGGCAGATATTATGCCCATAAATCCCATCCCAATTTGGTAGCCACAATGCTGAAACAACGCGCTTGCTTGCTGCATTAAATCCTTCAATGCTACCTGCTACCGGACCTACCGCTCCCCGATACCCATCGGGTGTAAATGTTCATTTGCAAATCATTTACAACTGAACGAGCGATAAATCTAATCCTGGCGGCAAAACATCCCCTCTAACCCTTCCGTTCTGCATACAATTGCATGTGCGCTGGCCTGCAGTGCAAAGTGTGGATTAGTGAGAAACTTGTATCCTACCTGGCACGAGTTTCCCTCCATTCCCTTTACCACCCCAGGGGGGGGGGGGGGATGTAGGGTGGTTAGCAAAAACTGCGGACGTAGTTAATCTTTTGCAAACGGGTCCGCGAAACAGGGACACAGAGCTATGCTGCGAATGCAAATTACGCCAATCCCCCATTGCAACAGCGCGGGCTCGCGTGTGTGTGCGGGTGGCAGAGTGGAGGATTATGCATTACGGTTGCCGAATTGCAGCAATACAATATTTATGGGGCGGCACACTGTTTCAAATTTTCTGTGATCGGGAGGAAAAAAGGAGAACAAATTTGCTTCTGAGCTCATGCATTTAAACCAGCGGTGAATACAAACGGGAATGAACTGAAAGGCTTAAATAAACATCTAATTCTATTCTCTCTCTCTCTCTCTCTCTCTCTCTCTCTCTCTCTCTCTCTCTCTCGCCCTCTCTCTCTCTCTCTTTCGCTCTCTCCCCTTAACTATGTATTAAATTCAATGTCGATACCGTAATTCGCCCTCACCGCCACGCTCGAAACAGATCGATTTGGCGCACCATCCGGGCGTACACTCGACCAACCTGGTCTACACGAATGCACCCCGCCACTCGATACCGATCTCCCATGCCACCGGACTTCCGGTCAGTGGGGCACACCTGCTGCAGCAGCAGCAGCAGCACACGGTGCCGGTGCAGTCACCACTTCAAAGGGCGCCCGATTCCGGCCAACCGTCGCTGACGGAGCGCTACCCACCACCGCCCCTGTTCGGAGGTTCGCTTCCGGTGAGCGGCCAGCAGCACTGTGCCAACGAACCGGTAAGTTAATTTTCCTCTTTCAATTCCCCCGTTGAAGCAGCGAAACATTCCAATTGGAATTTGATGCGTGGCGAACAAAGTAAACGATTTAAGGTGGAAATTGATCGGCTGCTTGTAGTCTGAACGCTGCTGTGGCCGGCACTGGAGCAGTGGAATGCGCTGAACGAGCTGTTTGGTTGGTTTCAATTACACTTTAGTTTATTTTTTTTAGTGAAATTTCCTTTCAAGTATGACTTGTTTTTTTATAATGATAAACAGTTTCTTTTGTTATTGGCTATTTAGGAAGGGAGACGCTAACGATTGAACTATTAAAAACCATGAGCTAGCACTATCCCCGACCTTCACGATGGTAAATTATTTTCAAACCGTTCTCCCATTGATACCAGCGTTCGTTTGTGGAATTGTCATAATGATCCATTACTAGAAGCTGCTTATGCAATATTAATTCTCCTTTGTACTGCTACCAAACGCTATCATCCGCGTCCATTTGCACGCTTCTGTCTCTCTCTCTTTGACCTCAAAAATCCTAAAAAGCTATTTTTCATTTTTCAACACATTTAGCAAATCATGAAACACACCAAACCAATCAACCCCAAAGCCAAAACCCCATTAGAGAGTGATAAATTGGAACCGCATCTTATCTCGGCCAGCCGAAGCAAAGCCGAAATGGGAAATGTATCTGAAACTACTTTTTAAAGTAATGGGTGAAACTGATTAGAATCGAATTCCAAAAAAACCGCCCGAGCGGTGGAATTGGGATGCTTCATCCTGTGTGAACTTCTTCCAACTCGATCCAATTCCTCGGCTGTTTTGGGTTGGCCGATAATTCAGCGAGACTCTTGTTTTCATTCCCCTAATGGACATCACCGAGCGAATCCGGCTTATTGGTTCGATTACGAGCTGGCAGGAGGAACCGTGAAATCGGGAAAGGGGCCCTTTTCCTGTCCCTTCCCCTGTGAACGTATCGCTCGGGCTCGGATAAAAATGAGCTCATTCGCCCGATAATGAACGAAGGTCTTGATTTGTGCGCTGTGCGCAGGAGGGCATGTTTCGGGTGTGATGGGCGTCCCTCCGGTCAACTCCTTCCCCCTTGATCCCGCTTGCCAGTGTGACCCGACAGTCGACTGTTGCTTTAAATTGATTGATCTACGGACTTTGGCTTTTCCATTTCACATTCGGCATTCCCGCATTCCGTTCGGTGGGCGCTTCTAACAGCCAGCGAGAGAGAGAGAGAAAGAGAGCGATGAGACTGTTACTCAACCGGCAACTACTCCCAGCGTTCCGAGCCGTGAAACAGTGATGCCTCAAACACCCGTCGGGTGTCACATCGGTTGATCTTCGGCAAAAAGGTTCGCCTTTGTGTCGACAGTTTCCACAAAAGCGCCCATTCCCAGCCTCCCATGTCGGAAAACCCGCACCATTATCACAAATGGATATCTCGAGCCGGTGGCGTACCGGGGGCTGCGCCTCGTGGAACTCGAGATGCCGGTTAACGGGGTCACACACACACACACACACACACACACACACACACACACAAACAACATCTCTCCAAAACCAAGTGTCCCAACCAATGTCAAACACAGGGCCACAGTTAAGTGTTACCACAAAAAGCAGAAGTAAATTGACAATCATCAGCCAGCGCTGAACGGGAGGGCCGTAGAAAAGGGGGAGGTGGAAAACGAATCGATTGCGGACGGATGGCGAATGATTTATATATATTCCTTTGTAGATGGTGTGTGTGTCTGTGTGAATCGGTTTGTTTGCTTTTTATTTAAGCTGTCTTTCGATGATGGAAGAGTCCTTTGGCTAATGGGATTTCCCTGGTGGGATGTGGGACGCCCGCGCTACCCGCTCTCCAATCGATCGAACGACAGGCGACATCGATTGAACCTAGACCAAGCGCGCTGGAACACGCTCCATTCAACTTCCCTCACAAAACAGAGAGGGCTCTCAGGCCATTTCAGTGTGTGTGTGTGTGTGTGTGTGTGTGTGTGTGTGTGTGTGTGTGTGTGTGTGTGTGTGTGTGTGTGTGTGTGAGTGCGTGTTTTTTACGGCTCTTAATTGAACCTTTTTTGAGGCTGGCCCAACAGGACTCAGTTTTTCAGTGCAGGCGCGCGCTGTTTGCTTCCCGCTAGTACGTCATTTACTACAGACCAGCGAAGCTATTAGCCGTTTTTACGTTGTTTTAGATAAGGAGCTTTGGAGTGCTGCAGTAATTGGAATCGAGTGGACAGTTTGATCTCATTACGTGTCGCAAGAAAGGGAGCTATGAATACCGTATTCACCGGCAAGAAGAAAATCCCATTATCAATGTCATCCCGTCATCTTTTACAGTCATTTTAAGCGAAGCTGATGGGTGCTGAAACCTTGCTCAATATGGTTGATTGCTCGCGTGTTCTATTTAACTCCGTTCAGGATACAATTTTAAATGTTTACACACCTTTAATCGCTAAAATACTTAAAATATCAAATGACATTTTCATTTTTGTCGTTCATCATTTACTTTAATTTTCAAAATATTAGTTCTATTTTGTGTTTTCTTTCGCTTTTTGTTTTCTTCTTCTCTTCAGTTCTTTACCATTCCACCACCACCACCGTCTCCGCCACCGCTGCCACCGCCGCCACCACCCATTCCACCGCCCAAACCTACGGCGGCCGGCACATCCAAACCATCGCTGAACATGGCACAGTACAGCCAGCGGCGTACTTTACAATCGTTTTTCGATGCCAGCCCACCGAACGTCACCGAACAGACCTGTCTGATCGCTTCCGAATAATGTTTCACTCTTCATCGCTGCACGCAAACTGTTCCGCTCTTAATGATGAAAAACAAACCTTCACCTTTACCCACCCCACACAGCCCAGCTTACTTCAAACGGTTCCTGAGCTGCCACACAGCGCGATCGGTGGTGCGTCCAATGGTGGAAACCATCCGGCGCAGGATCTACCCACCGGTGGGCTGCCCACGATCGGCGAGGGTCGATTGCTCAACCACGCGACCCGTTTCTGATAGGAAGTGAAGCAGCTCCACCAAACGACTGCCCTCTAGAGTGGTCAATCGATGTCCGTGCCCGCACACAAACACTTATGGTATTCGTTTTCTCTTCGGTTGCCGGGAGCTGTAAACTGCCATCCTCGCTTAGGTCCCCGGGGTGGGATTTATGTTTCCAAATCCTTCCAATCTTTTGCTACACTTTTCTACTATCTAGTGAGAGAGCTCGTATGAGGTAGTTTATTTTACAGCATTAATTTTGTTTTATTGTTTAAAGCAACCAACAAACTAAAACAATTCCATCCTATTACCAGCCGGACAGAGGCAGAGCTGAAAAAAGAACGGGCGAAGAGTTTCACTTAATCTTGAGCGGTAAAACAAAATTGACCCACACTGATGCAACCGCAACTGATGCTCTGTACATATGAAACATATTCCATGAAGGATTTTTGTTTTTACTAACCTAAGCCACACCTCTCTTTCTATGCTGTAAAAAAGGTGAAAAAAGTATAACAAAGTATTTAGCAGTGTTTCGCCAACACCAAACGCCAACAGCAGCACAGGCTTCAAACAACCAAAGTCAACGGTGTAACAAATGGTGTAACGTAACGTGTAGTTTAAATAACACAGACTAATGTATCTGTTATAAGTTTCTGTTTGTCTATAATCATCAATTCTAAAAACCAAACGGTAATCCCTTAAAACCTAAACTAAAATTGATATTAACAACAACAGCCAGAAATGGGCAAACGAAATGGGACAAAACACTTTAAAACACACACAGTCAATACTAAACGTAACCATAACCTTAACACACACACACACTCCACTATACGGCAAACTAACTAAAAATCATCTTCTTCTAACTAAAGCAGAATAAAGCGATGCAGGTTCGTGTGTAGTAAAGGGTGAAGCGAGCGAACGGTTGCTCAATGGTAAACCACAAGTTACTGGTACGATGGAAGTATTATGAGACGAACAGGCAAATACAAGCATAAGAAAGTATGTGAGTGAGCAAATGTAGTTAACGATACAGAAAAATCAAATTAGCTAAAACATTGAAACAATGGGATCGCGTGTGTGTGAGTGTGTTTGGATGCCGATTAAAGTAAAACGCGATGAAGGCCGGCATGGTTGGAAATTAGTTTTTTTAGTAAAAAGGAAAATGTCAATACAAAAAAAAACACACACACACACATTCACAAACAAACACAAACAAAAGTACTTTCAAACGCTGGTACAACGGAGTGTCATGAGATCGGTGTACAATATTGTAATTACAGACATTTAATAATATGTTATAGGCCATTATCTCTTATGCAGCAGAATGTGTAATGTGATTTGCTGGTAAGGACGTAAAACCAAAAAGTATTACAATAAAGCTCGAAGCTCAAAACGAACGTAAATAAGGCTTGGGAGTAAGAGAACGATAGATAGAGAAAGAGGTAAAGGGACGGAGGAATGGAAGCAGGCGTAAAGCTGGTCGTACGATTTTAGCTAATTTTAGCACGAATGATTTCTCAACTCTTACCGAGAATGAGTTGTTCCGCCCGATATGCATGGATGGAGAGGAGCATAAGTTTTTTGCCTAGAATGATGTAGTTTAGCATGAATTGGATTGTTCGAAGAGCGAGCCGTATGGTTGACCTTGTATTGTATAGTAGAAGCCACACTGTCACAATGCGTGGGGTTTCGTAAAGTGGTTCTGTTTGTACATTAGATTTGATTCATACCTAACTAACATACTTAAAATGCAAGAAACTTCGAATGAACAAAAAACAAAAAACAAAAACAAACGATGCCAGTTTCTAACAAGCTAAGCTAAGAAGGTTAAAAAAGAAAGGACACTAACGAGCAGTAGTGAATACCAAACGGATGTGAAACTGTGTACGTAAACCGAAGGTGTGAAGCTACATGGAAGCAGCTCCGTGGCGGTAATTGTTAAATAGCCAAGTAAGTGGGACGCGACACAGCGACCGGGTGAATGTTCGGGTGCGGGGAATGGATCGTTTTGAAATAAATGAAAAAAAAAGCAGGGATTATTTAACTTACCTCTTTGAATGGTTCCGCTTTCTTTACTCACTGTTTGCATGCACCCTCTGCGACACATCCGAATGAGTGAAAGATTTTACGAGATCAAGCGTAATATTGTCAACGGTATTTCTGAATAACATTTTTACAGCAATTTATTACAACTATTTTTAAAATTTTTGGGTTTCCTCATTTACCATGCAAGCTTCAATATCCGATTGTTACGAAATTAAGCAAAGTTGAATCGAAATGCAGGTTCATACCTACCCTGAATGGCAAATAAAATTGTCGTTCTGCTTCGACAGGAACCAATTAGAAGGTTTTAGCTGGCGCACGGTCGTTTTAAGATTGGTTTCCTTCATTTTCATACATTTCCATTTCACTCCGTTAGCTTCAAAGGCAATCCGCCAACAACAGCTACTGTGGAATGTGCCCAACCCTTGTGCATGTAACGCGAGTACGATCAAATTAAAATAAAGAATGAAATCGGGCCAATACAGGGTCGCCAAATGCTGCCGCAGCTGTACTAACCGTACTTGTGCAGCGAATCAACCACGAAACGTGGAGTAACTACGGAAACGAGATGAAAGAAACATTTTTCATTTTGTTCGTCGTCGATCTAGCTGTTCCCGCTGCTTCTGCTGCTGATGCTCGTTCCCTGCAGTCGTTCAAACAAAACGGTACTGCACACGTCAACGACAAAAAAGGAACACTTATTCAAACGAATTCTGGACTTTGCATCTGATCCATCGCAGCAGCTCGGTGGAAACGTGCAGTTGAACAAAAAAAGAAAAAGAAAAAAAAGGAGAAAAATCGGAATTCCATACCGACAACCGACAACTCGACGAAGCGTTAAGAACCTCCACCTCCACGTCATACCTCCCCCGTGCACCCGAGGGGGGGGGGGGCAATGCAAATGCAAAAATGCATTCACCGATCCTTTGCCATCGCTCGCGCCCGCCATTTTCTGCTCTCACCCCTGCATTTGGGCCTTTCGACAGTTATTGCAAATTGGACTGAATGCAAAATTAATGGAACGCTTCATTGGCGCGGCAGCAAATCCTGGCGGCGGCAGCAGTGATCGGGTTCCACCCATAAGCCACCGGGGTTCCGTTCGTTCGTCCATCTTTCGACGTCCAAATGCAAATGTACAAAGAAAATTAACGATCCCGCAACTACTCGAGCAAAATCTCGATTCTCTCTATCGCAGTTAGACGGTTGGGAAAGAGTTTTGGTGACATTTTCTTGGTGAAAATTTAGTAATAAAAAAAACAATAGAACGGTCAGCCAAGTCAACGTACACGAGAGACATGAGGAAATTGATGTTTTTTTTTTCTTCTGTTTGTTTGGGTGCAACCATCACAACCTGTCGGAGTGTGACGAAAACCGGACCAGCCTGTCGGAGGGTGGTAGCTTTGGGGAAGGGGTGACAAATTTACATCGATCAGATTAATGCAACCGAAATGGGATGCCTTTTCCCTTCTCTGCATACACTCCAGCTCCGTCACGTTTGTCGCGACGTTTGCTCATTTATAATGGAGCGTTCATTATTTGCTAACGAAGTCGATTGAATAAAGTGATTTTTATTTCAATTTGGCAGCGCGCTACACTAAAGAGGAAGAGGGACGAAAAGGGATGGAAAATTGTTCCGTATTTGGTTTATGGAGCAAAAAGAGGTAGTAGTTTTTACACCCGATCCTTGAAATGTAAATGCATAGTTCTGAATATTAAACTTTGTATCATTTCATTGGTATGTTTTTTTTTTGTTTCAGATTCTATAGATTGAGTATGGAATTTACTACATCGTTTTGTTTCTTTTTTTAGGATGTGAAATGAAACGTTACATAGTAGAATTATTTATACCATAGAACAGTTAATGTTTTCAAAGATTTCGTCAAATTCATCAAGAAAAGTGCAAACGACCCTGCCAACTCTAAAATTCACAGGCTGTAGTGGTTATTTAATTAGTGCTTTTTTGTTTAATCGTGTTAAGTTATTAAGCTTAAAAATTTCTTTAACGTTAAAAAAGGTATAAAAAACCTTATTGAAACATTATTCCTGGCATGAAAGGAAAGTATGTTTTATTTTTTATTCCATTTATTCTTTGGTTTTCATTATAGAAAATTAAGTGTTTACTACAAATAATCATTTTTTTTCCTTACATAAAAGCACCTAAAATCCATTTCAACTGATACTTTCCATCATGTTCTGTTACAATATTCAGACAATAATAAAAGAGTAACACTCAATCAAACAATGAATATGTGCAATGCCTTGAACAAAGTTTGGATACAGTGCTGTTAATTTTAAGGCATAACATTATCTTTGTGCTGCATTAATTTAATTGTATTGTTAACAATGCCGAAGGGTACGTACACACATGGCTATAGCAATTTATGAAAAGTGCAGGAAGGAGGAAAAGGTAAGCTTTCTTCAAAACAAAATACGCCCTTCATTACATGTTGCGTCATACGCTTAAATCACAGTCAGCCAATATAAGCCTGATAACCGCTCTAACAAACCATTCCGGCGAACCATGGCTCAAAATGTGATTCTTATACACCGTAAATTACAATACACTTTTGGTGTACTACCGTGCGGAGGAAGGGTTTTTTCGCACGTTCTTACTCTCTGCACAGCAGCACATCCACCTACATATAAACCATTGCTTATCACATCGACACGTGGACGCACATCGTGAACGCATAAATTGTGTCGTAAATCGAAGGCTCTGTCCCAACCGCTCCCTTCCCATGTTAGGATTATCGGTCACCCATCCCTTCTCCACGCTTGTCCGGGCTGAGGTGCAGGCCTGTGTGCTGCAGAGAGTTCAGTACCGACGATGACCACCGGTTCAGTACCGGCCGTACTGGGCGAAAGGAAATAAAGCGGGCGCAAGGGCTTTGATGCTGTAAATCTTGCACCGTTCGTTAAGTTTCCCCCTTCGAGAGCGGGGGGTAGATGTTTCAAAAACGATTTTTATTGTACTAAAGCGGAAGTTCATTCATCTCGTCCCGCTAGTGGTGTGGGAGTTTTACTTCCCGTCTTACCAGAAAGGAGGGTAAGATCATCCTACACAGTGGGGCGTTTTTGTTGATATTGTTGGTTCGCCCGCTCCATTCATTCTTTTATCACACGTGTTTTCGATCGTTCTAGTACGGCTCGGGTTTAGTACAGCCTCGAAGTTTCCCCCTTGTGTTTCTGGTTGCTTTTGCTGGAAAATTGATGCCATTGTTTATGTCATCCCTTCACGCTACGTCCATGGTGTTCGAAGGTACACCTTGTCGTTCGTTCGGAACAGGAAAAGGAAGCGTACGTTTGGGTTCGTTCGTTAATTTTACTTATTCGCTTCTTTGCAGCATAATGGGAGTCATTTTTAATTTCCTTTGCTGTTGTTTTGGATCCGCTGTTCGACAGTGAAGCATCTCAATTACCGTATGGGTTTAAATCGAATTTTTCCCCTCACGATGCTAACAAACAAACGCACATAAGCTTTAGTGGAATTCATAGAAAGATATATTGTGATAGAATACTTTGAACTTTAAGTTGAACTAATAGTGATGGTAGTATGTATTAGTAGTAGTAGTAGTAGTAGTAGTAGTTGCTGTTGTTGTTGTTGTTGTTGGTTTTGTTGTTGTTATTGTTGCTCAAGAATAACACTATAGAAACAGTTAATTCAAAATATTTCCTTAGAACGAACTATTTAACTTTTCGTACAAAGTATATGGAAAGGATTTCATACGAAGATTTCGTCTTACGAGAGAGCTATTGAAAATGATAAAGCTCGTTATGCGAGGATTCACTGTATTATTTAGTATCCTAATCCTTAAAAAAAGTATTCTTTTTCTTCAAAAATCCATCAAAAACACCTAAAATTACATAAAACTGTATGCCAATGGTTTAGATCAAGTTGAATTTTTTACCACATTTCCAACGTGAAATACAATCAAAGGGGCCAAAAGAATATACAAGAGGCAGCAAAAAACGCAAATTCTGACACCCAACAAGCGTGTTAAAGCACCTTTTCACCCAACGCGGATCCTCCGTTCCACTGACCCGACACTGCACGCCGGGCCACGGTCACTCAGGTTGGCTCTCACACACAAACACCGTGTTAATAAATTTTCACAGTCGATAAATTATTCAGTACGGTTGTGAATTAAAATCTGCCCCTTGTCGTACCTTCCCCTGCTGGTGAGCATATTCTTCACGCTTTCAAACCTTTGCTGTGCTTCTCTCTCTCTTCTCGTGCTCCCGTTTAATGCGTACGCCTCGCTGTCTTCTCAAGTTGTGTGCCCTCTGCCCGATTATAAAGTTCCCATGCACTAAAACCCAACCCGTGGGTGTCGTGCGGAGTTTCGTTGCAAAAAAAAAAACAAGTACACATCAAACAAGCAAACAAAACCCGCACTCCCAGGGGTGAAAAACTCCCGTGCCATGCCAGGAGGGGTTCCGTTGCTGCAACGCTCAAACTACCATGTTTTACCCGAAACCCGTTCCCAATCGCAGCCGTGGAAGGTGATGAAAAAAGATTGCTTTTGTTTCTTCCCCCCCCCTTTCTAGCAGTGGTGGGAGCTGATGGTGGCGTGGTACGATTGTTTTGCTTTGTAAGAATTAGATTTACAACGGGACGGAACAAATCCCCTTTTCTCCGGAGCTGAAGAAATAAATACACACACACACACACACACACACATACATTCGCTCCCGCAACAACAAGCACACCATGCGCCACAACAATTCACATTCACCACCCTCCCCGAAAACAACAACCTGTGAAAACGGTGTAATGGAAAAGCGAACTGGGTGTGTGGATGTGTGTGTATGTTTATGTTTGGGCGTTGTTTGTGGGCTTTCTGAAAGGAGTCAGAAAAAAAGCGCACCGTTCAGCCGATTCTCGATCACCGGTGGAAGGGTTTTGCCGTTGTTTATGTGTGTACATTGGCAGTGGAAAAGGAAAGAAAGGAGACGGTTTTTCATTATGTCCTTGAGGCATATCCAGCATTTGTCCATTGTTTGCAACACAGGGCACAGCTATGGTCCCCCCCATGGAACCGCTGGGTGAAAGCGGCAATCTGAGGACGAACAAAAATCGTAAATTATTCGCATCTCACACATACACATACACAAAGGGACGTGCACAAACTGACCGTACGTACGTGTCGCATAAAGAATGCAGCCCGTAAACGGAGGGAAAAGGGCATCCAATTTAAAGCGCAGGATGTAGCTGTTGTACTTTTCCCCGGCACGGTGATGCCAAATCTGCAACGAATCACTATTGTTTGTGCCGGGGTTCACCTTTCCTTAGCCGGACGAGCCGTAATTAAGTTGTAATTGACTGTGGTACGTTTAATTACTGCTTTGTTTCGTATGTGCTTTTGCTCTGCAGTACCTTATTTGCAAGCTCATTTGTTCTTTCGTAAGCTGCTGGGACGGTGAGCTGAAAAGTGGGGTTTCTTAAGAAAATAACGTACATTGCATAAACATACTGTATCATTAGTCGATTGGAACGATCGAGCTATTTATTATTTTTTATCGAATGATCGAGTTTCTTTGCTTATATTAAAAGACTTCCTGGTAATTTGTAGTATATTTTGAGTTGAAATAATTTAATTTAACTTCCTCACGATTAAATTAGCAGTCCGCATACGGTCATTTGTTTAATGATCAAACATAAAATAATGATCTTTAAATAATCTGCATTCATTTTTATTTATTAACAAAGGCTTATCTTACGAAGAGCAATGTCAAAGGAACTCAACAAGCAATTAAGAGCGTTAGAAACAAACTTTTAGATATTATAGAGGATGATGTTTGATTAACTGATCATCATTTTCCTTTCTATCGCACAGAATCATTTTTTTCATTACATAGAGCATTGAAAAAGGCACCAATTGCAAAAGCAAAACAATATTCCATTCTCAAAGTCTTGCATCTCTTCCAAGTAAACAATCCAGACGCTTGTTTTTGGGGAAAGCTCATCCTACCTCGTGACGGTTTGCTTATAAACCTTCACTCCACGATCGCAAGTGGAAGGAAGTGGTCGATCTTTTCTGCGCAAGAGTAATGTGTGCATGTGTGTGTGAGTGTGTTTGCCTTCATAACCATGTGTAATCAAAAGTTGTGCAAAGTTCCGGGCAGGGTGTGTTTTTCGCTTTTATCCTATGACCCGCTCGCCCTTAAATCCCGGCTAGGGGAGTAATTTTCCTAAAGGGTTCACTTTGCGCTGAGCGTACACCAAACACCCGCCGTGCAGTGCAATTTGTACAAATATTCCAAAAAACCAAAGAGTGATGCACGTGGCCCGCGGGGGTGGTTCTGGTCACCCCGCAGGTCTGACTGTTGGCAATGGAGAACGAACCCACTGGAAGCGAAGGATGAAAAATGGATAACCACCGCAAAAACTCCACCGCAATGGCGGAAGTAGGCAGCATGGATGTGTAGCAACGTATGGGGTAGGCTAAAAGGGGAACCGAATGTTCGATTGTTTGCCGGAAGTGAAAAGGATGGACGAGTTAGAAGGCAGCAGCAAACGAAGCACACTAAAAAAACAATCATCCAACGCTGCTGCAGCTAAGCAGAGTTTCGGTGTGTTTGTGCAGTTTGTGTGTGTTTTTGTCGGCACCTTTGTCGACCAGCACTCTCGAAATGACCACCGGACACTAGTCTGGTTTTGTTCGGCAATGCCCTTCGCCCTCCATGCTCCTCCCGCTCGCTAACAACTTTGGTGACAAACACATTAAAAGTGCAAATTTACGATCGTATTTTTCCAGCCAGTTGACCATGCGCCGGCATGCCGCTCCACTCGGCGTCATCCACCCTCGGCGAAGGCGGCAAAATTTCAATGTGTGAACCACCACCACAACCTTTGACTGGGCGAGATTAAGAATTGTTTTCCATCGGCTAATGCACGGGACCATGGGACCATGGGCAGGGCGCAAAAAAGCGAAGGAGAAAAACAAACAGATCTTCCAGCCAAAGGCTAGAAGATACGCCACAGTGATGAATAGTGGTGCGGTGTCAATGGCTTAGCCGGCGAGGACAGGCAAAAACATGTTTGTCTGAGTTAAGAATATTCCGGGTCGGGTTGGGCGGAAATCATATCTTTCATTCATCAATCAGTGCTACCGAAACCTCTGGTTGCCAATTTCGTTGATTAGATGAAAGCGAACATGATTGTGGGACACAAACAAACCGCTCTGTTTTGCGCAAACTGGAACTTTCAAAACTGAAATAGCTACGATTGTTTTTGTCTCTTGCTGTGTAATAATCATAATGTGCTACCATTTTTAGATTATGTAACGTACTGAAGTAAATAGATCGAAACAATCGACCTTCTCATAACAAGAATCGTAAAATATAATAAACGAATAAAACTACATAATGGATTGATATTGGTAAAACATTTGATTAAATATTAATTGAGAAAATAATTTATGGATTTTAAATAATTTTCTAAGAATGACTATTAACTCACATTTAAACAAATTTTAACCAATTCTTGAGAACATTCAAAATTGCATAGGAAAATTTAAGAACCGTATTGTTAAACCCCGAAAATGTTATTACATTTATTTTGAACAAATTTCATACAGCACAAAAACTAGTAAGAGTTTGGTTCATTTTAAACAGATTTAAGAGATATTTTTAACAATAAATTAATCCGTTACATTAACGAAGCTTAAACATTCCTCTGAAGAATAAATAGTTCAAAGTTTCACTGACAATGCAGCTGATTTTGCAACCGTTTCGAAGACAAATTCTCCAACCGGTTTGAATTGCCTAGTTGTGGCAGTACAGAAAATTACAGAACATTCGACATCAGCGACGACGACCCCAAATGTCCCCCCCCACCCTCCCTCCGAAACGCTCCTCATGCTTTGTTTCGTTCATCATCAAAAGAATCCCGAGCTTGCGTATCCCCGCAGCACATCAAAGCACCCTTGGGTGTGATCCTCGGAACATTATCGTAATTCTTCATACACGCACCGGGAGGGGTCTTTCCGTTGGCTCTTAAGCTATTTCTTACCCAAAACCATTCATCCTTTCCCCTGCCTCCAGTGCCCCAACGGGGAAGATTCGCCAAATTATGCGCCAGCATAAACGAACCTCACGCTCCAACACTTCCACCACCTGCGCGGCACGCGCGAACGCCCGGCTCGAAAGTCAAACGCATCGCGAAATACCTGCACCGGCGAAAAGCCAGGGCCCGTGAGTCGTGGCAGCCGTGGAAACCCTTTTTGAAAGTTCGCGCTTCGCATGAATTACAACGGGTACGTGCTCAAGCTGGCGAAGACTATTCGGCCCGTACGGTTGGCAATGGAGGATCATTGTAGCGTTTTAGCTCAAAACCTTCCACCGGGAGCCGGATCCGTGGGTTCGCCTCTCCCTCGGCTGGGCGTAAATTACTGCAGGGATACGCGACGCTGACGTCTGAGACACGCGACATGCGAGGACCGTGGCTGGTGCTGGGCCAGGCGGTAGGTACACGCCGTTTTATCTGCCTCGTGGGAACTGGCTACCTGTGTTCTTATGGGTTGATTTTAAAAGCGAAAGGATTCGGATAATCACCTTCGCTATCAGCTACCGGAGCGCCGGGGAGGCCGGAAAAGTTCTAATTTGAGAAGGTGTTTGCCGATGACACAGCACCAGCACTACCACAGGCTGCCACGTTCGTGGGAAATTGTAAGCAAATGGGATCAAAATGTCTGCGCCGCACAGGAATGACTTAACCAACCAGCCCGCGAGCAGAATGCGTGCGTCCCTTCGCGTACCGGTCCGGGATGGTTACAAGGCACACAGAGGCTGCCGTTGCCATGAATTTTGCTTTGTTGCCGACGAGTGGAAGGAATTTGTCGTCTTGGCAAACAGGGTTGCACAGTCTTTGGCAATCGGGCAAAACCTGGCAACGAATTCCTCGGCTGTTACACGGCTGGAAACGAAAATGTTCCAATGCTCAAATCTTATCAATGAAATTTTGTTACTGTATGTAGGTCCATTAAGAGATTTGAATGCATGCTGCTCATATGATTAAGCTGTGCAAGTAAGAGCGGCAATGTACTTTTGATGGCAATGTAAATTTAATGAAATAAATACAATCAACGCCAAATAAACCTACCGTCCAGGCAGTGTTTGCTCAGTCTCTTAAAACCCAATAGCTTTGCAACATTTCAGATGAAAATGTCATACATCGAATAGCGGCTAAATTTTCCCCAACCGCAAATATTCATACTTAATGGTATGCTCGGCAGTGCATCAAAGGGTACAGTTCAATCAATACGCCTCGTTTAAGTGGCACCTCATTCGACTGTCGTACGTTAACCCGTCCCTTCTACCGAACTGGCACATTTTAGATCCTGTAAGGTTGATTGGTCCTGTTCCGCTAGTTTTGCTAGCATCCGCGCGAATGGAATTCCGTTACCAATCAGCCTATCCCAAATGCGCTGGCAATCAGCAGCCTGCAGCGACGTACGCCAAATTCCTAATCACTAGTTTTCAGTGGTCAGAAATTACGCACCAATCAGTAACAGCAATCGAACGTCATCGCGGGCGGGCAGAGTGGAGCATGGCAGAGGGCAACATCAAAGCATTAGGGCAAATTTCATTGGGTACATTTTTTTGGTTGCTGTTTCCCAGGAGCACATTGCAGGTGCAAATGGTTATTGTAAATCCTCTAGTGATGTTGAACGACCAGCTGCAGCTGGTCCAATGCATAGGCTAAAATCAGTTGTTTGAGACAATAAAATGCACTGCAGAAAATGGTTAAAACAATACGTTTTATCAGTTGCAACGTAGATCATGGAACACACCAAACAATTACTAAACAGTAAATAAACAGACACGTTTTACCAAGTTGTTGAAAAAACTTACTGATATTCATAATTCTGCAAACAATTTAAACTCATCATTCCCCTTCGAACCGCAAAAAAGGCTCACGTGTACTTCGTTAGCGCATGCATATGCCTTCGAATTATTTCATTTGCTCTCCAATTATCAACGAAAACAGCGCCCATCGGGCACGTTCCACAAACCCTACAGGCTAGAATTTAACACCCATTTTGTCAACATATTATGCTTACCACACTCGACCCAATCACCCGACCTGACATTGCCACATTGCCACGCTTTCACTACGCTCACGTCCGCCCTCAACCCACAGCGCGTGGAAAACTGTATGCTCATAATTTCTAGTGCCACTCGATTTTCCCCATTTTGTATACATTGAACAGCGATGGAATAAATACTGTGCCGTGTTTAATAGTTTAACTCACACCGACGCGATGTGCGCTGGCATGTGGCATGTGTTTTACTGTTTTCGATGGTAGGAACCGGGCAGAAACGCATCAAGTGCAGCCCTGGCCAAAAGCCAACGTTTCGATGCAATTCAAAACGATAATATGTTTGATGCGATGTAAGCTTCTGGTTTATCAAAACCGTTTGCAAATTGAATTTATCAGAATAGCCGCAACATCAACACAACAGTGGAGCGTTGGCCACATCTAACAAGGAATGCGGTGGTATGGGAACGCATTGAACCCCGATTCCAGCAACCTGGATTATTGTTATGATAATTATTAATAATGATGAGACGCGGTTTGCCAGCGTGATGTCTTCGGAAAGCCGTGTTGGGTCGTCTGCATGGCACGGTATGACTAATGTTTCGTGACGTTTTTTTTTTTGCCTATTTGTGTGCCTGTCATTGCCTATTACCATACGCGTTGATTAACAGAAGCAACACGGTGAAACAATTCAATTAACTGCAGCTCACAAGCGTCACAGTATCAGGCGTAGTGACCCAATTGTTTGCAGTTGATTGCAGCATTAGTTAGTGCAAAATGTTTAATTGAATCAATTCAATGGCAATAATCATTGTACGTGCTTCAACGAGGCGAGCTGGTGGATGGATTTGATTGAAACTTTACAAATGGGAACATAATTTATGGCATCGTTTACCAAGATTAATGCAAATGCATTCCAATTAATCCAAACAGTTTCAAATGTAATAAATGCATAACGCTCTAGTATAGTAGCAAGGGATTTATGAATTATTATCAGATTTAAGATGATTAAGTTTAAAGATAATCTTTGATATTTACAGTCATAATTTAAAAAAACAGATTAAAGCGCATTTTGCTTCGTTTAACAACACTAGCATGCAGTCCAATCCTTAAGCATGGGCTTCCTTCCCAATGAAATGTCTCTACCACAGTGCTATCGTCACCTTCAGCCCCACCACCACCACCACCACGGTTAGATATCGAGCACGGCTGAACTCAACTAAACGGATGTCCCTAACCGTTCGCGCGAAATAGCCCGAAAGCGAACGGGTTAATTGACCATCCGGTCGCGTGCCTGACCCTCGCTTTGTACGATCCATTTCAACCCATTTCCGCCCTCACCTCAGACGCCCATCACCCCGTTTCAAACGCTCCGTTCGGTTGATTACGGCCACGGAGGAAATGGCACAATAAATCAGCACCTTCCGATCTATTCCGCTGCCATTTCCGACGCGCCCTTGCACCCGGATATGCCACTACTGCTGGGTGGCAAATGGTGAACGTACGTAGGTACGGAGGTTGCTCTGTGCGTTCTCCGTTGGTTCCATTGGTGCGAGATCGGCTCGGGACGGGCTTACCGAACCTAAGATACTGGGTGGCACCCGGTGAAGATGGAGCAGAAATTATCATCAAGCGAACACCGTTCGGATGCGTATAACAATTTCCTGACGGTTTTCCTGACCTGGCACACAGTGCCTTCAGCGAAGCAGGGAGTCGCGTCTTTGCGTCCAAGTTGAATTGATTTTCACCCAAGCGTCACCACGCTTCACGCTAAGCGTTGGGAAACGGTGAACCGGAAATGCGTACACATGAAATAGCGATGCGAGTTGTTGGAGCGGTGCTTTAAGATGGGTCTGCTGCGAATGCGAATGGATGCCCGCGCAAACAGTTGTTTCGATCAATCAATTAGTGAATGTGAGAAACGTATAGCATTCATGGTAATAATTATCATTAAATTTTCAACAGTGTATAAGGTACGTTGCAAGGTTAAAAGATTTTTACTTGGAAGTTACATCTTACAGGAGCACCTTAATTTGTTTAAAATCAAGATTCGAGCTAACAATTCTCCTTTGCAATGGCATATCGTTAATATTTACATAAAAAGAACGTAATTCGGTTGCTGCAATCACGAAAGATTTTAATCTATTGCCACAAACTGTAATTTGCTGCTCAAGCTTTCTGGTTAATAACATTTTATGCAAACATCGCTCCACTGAAACAACCCAAACGAACTCTACAAAGGCATGGAAAACCGTCCCACACATACATCGCTCGGCGCTTGGTGGATGAAAACGTGGGCACAAAAATAAACACAGATTAAATATCATAATTAAATTACACAAGCCAACCAAAGGACGTGCAGTCGCCGGCATAGCGCCTGCCAGCACTGCCTGTCCATGTCAAGACATCCATCGCAGATCCAAACCCTAACACATTCGCATTCTCCTCCGAATGTCTGGCCCGCTCCAAGATAAACAAAATGAAAAGCGGCGTCAATTTTCCAGCACCATTTCCGTATGTTTTCCCAAGACCGTGACCGACCGGTGGACCGGAGTAGATGCCGGATGCACCATCAGCGCCATCGCCATCGTCGTCTGGGTCAAGCCATGTACACCACGTTTGACATTTGGCCACCCTGGCTCGATGTCTGGCGCGTGTACGTAACAACCGAGCGAGCGAGCGAGCGATGCCAACCAGCGAACGTGCTGCAAGCAAGAAATGGATCCACGAGGCACGGGAAGGTGCTGTCTGTGCCAACCGGATTTGCTGTTACGGTATGACACGATCGCTGACGGAGACGTGTGTACACTGGTTCTAAATTATTGCTGCTGCTGGTGCTGCTGCTGTTGCCGATGGCTTTGATTACAGCGCACTCTGGCACCTTTGGGTTTGCCTCGTCGTCCTCACTGCTGATTTCTGACGCTCTTTGTATGATTGGGAGAAATTATAGCTGATATTACAAAACACTGTGTGAGCTCATGAACGCGGAGGACAGCCACGGGAAGTACAAGGAAACGTGCTAAACTCCTTCAGGCTCTCGGAATGGCCTGGACCGAACCTTGAACTCTGCCCAGCGTGTCCATGGCAGTGGTATGGCTTTCATGTGGTTTCCCCCCGTCCCTTCCCAAGATGCACAAGAACTTCTCACTTATTGATGGTTAAAGTGTTGCCGGCGATTGACGGGCTCTCACACACGGACCATGCGATCCTATCACCTGTCGACGACATCGTCGATGCTCTAGCTCCGGCGCTCAATCGCAAATTAATGCTTAAGCTTTTCATAATGGACTACCGAGTAAATTTATTTGCAACGCTTCAGGCATTTCCGAGGCGGAGGAACTGCTAATTGATTTCCAGGAATTACTAACCAAAGCCTTCCATCACGGAGGCGATGGAAGGAACAATCATGGTTGTGTATGCTGCTAACGTGAGCTTCTTATACGATGTTTGCATTTCGTCATGGAAATTACGTTATGAAAAATGTGTTTAATTGATTAAAACTCGTGAAGGAGAAAGATATAAGTGTTCATTTATATAAAATATATGGATTCACAAATTACAATTCATTTTTTCAAAATTCTGCATCCACCATGGAACCAGAATGTGTTAACTCGTTGGCAATATACTCGTATGGCTCAGACAACACTGACTAGAAGACGTGGCAATGCACAATGCATATTTAAATCTCATATGCAATAAACACTCATAGGTGAGGAAGACACATCGGAACTGCTGAGAAGTATCAGTATCAATAGACCTCATAGAAGCATTTTTGTTGCAACTACTTGACTTCTGAGAATCAATCCAACAGAACGTGCTTGTTATGAAAATGATCATATCACTGCGATGGCCTTTAAATTTCTGACCAACCCAACAAATAATCCACATTTCCCGCAACTAGGGTATGCAAATTAACTCGGTCGAAGGAGGAATGATTGTCGGTGTAAACAATGTCTACTTCGGGCCCTTTATCCATGAATGATAACAATAATATGATCAGAAACAATAAAAATCCCAATAAAAAAATCTAATCCTGGATCTGGATTTGGAGCAAAAATCATTCAAATCTTAACTTGTTTTCCAAGTATCCACTTCTCAACCAAACTGGTTCCAATGGTAGAAAAAGCCTTTAAACATAGGATATTTTGCATGGTTGCTTAATACCTTCAAAGCACGGCATTGCAATGGCATTTATCTCACCAAACCAATCTCACCCCCCGTTAGTGTTAATGTCTACTAAGCACCAAGCATTGCCTCTATGGTTTTGCCTTTTAGAGTAAAAACTATATTTTTAAGGGCATTTCGTCTCATTTAACCCGACGACCATGTTTTGATCTTATGTTTTAAGTCCCTCCAAGGGACTGAAATGTAGCCCTGTGCATGACAGTGTTACCCGGGCGTGGCACGATTAAAAAAGCCCGCTCTTCTTTCCTCTACTATCCCCTCTCTTCGGTACTTACATTGCAAACGAATGCTCGGTCGGCAAACGGAGTGTCCCTTGGCGTTCATCATAATCAGTCGGGCCGGGAACGGTGGATGGCACGTAGGCACGGGAGGCAAAATAAAACGGAACGAGTTAAGCGTTTGCACTTGTAAAAACTCAACAAACAGAGCGATGTTTTGTTTGTGCAGCAGACAAACACAGACACAAAGATAGAGAGAGAGAGAAATGTCCAATTCCCACGGGTGGCTTTTTGACAGAATGTTCTGTCACTGTCAGCCATGCCGGTTGACTATTTTTTGCGCTCGCTGCTTTTGCCCAAAACACCAAATGCGGGGTCGACAATTTTTGCTGTTAATTTTCGCCGAGTACAATAAGTCAAACATGAGCCAGGCACATGCACCCTCCCGTTACCCAACCCTGAATCTTGCACGGAACGGAAGCGCCACAATGGGAAATGTGAGTTTAGACAACTGTGCTGTCCTCGTGTGTCCTCAAACCAGCAGCTCAAACCAGCAGGGCTCGATTTGGGCAAGATTAAATGGCTTCAGCTTAACGGCTGACACGTAGTCGAAGACAAGCTTTATCTGCTCCGGCCACATACACCTCTGGCCCTGCTATCTTTTCTGGTGCTGGGTGGGTTGTATTGCCGAGGTCTTGACATGTCCCCAGCTACAGCACAGGACAGTCCCGAAAGGAATGCTACCCACCAACGATGCAAACGATGGCAAGCAACAAGCAAACACTGAACGTTGCGGCGACCAAAGACCTCCAAAATACGTCGGGAAGCTATCGTGACCATCATCTTTGGCGCTTTTATGCTGGTTCGGCGAGTTGCACTGTTCGGCTACCCGATGGTACGGGCTTGCTATTCGGTACACTTAAGAATTCTCTTTGCGTGGATCCGCTAGCAGTGGATCCTTTGATGATCAGCGCTACGGTCACTAACCATCGTTTGAACTAGCCCATCTCTTTGTCTCTCTCTCTCTATCGCTTATTCAATGTGATCATGGTTTTGGCTTTTCGTTCCGCTCTCCTCTTGCTGCATCGCACAAGCACCCACTCTCACTCACCCTGTGGCACACTGTGGTACACACTGCTGCCGTACTCATTTCCGGACACTTCCGTTTCATGTTCCCTCAGGAGATCTCCGGCAATGGGATATGAGGATGTCTTTGTTGAGCTGGCCGACTTTCACTGATGATAGTGGATGCAATGGTCCCCGCCCGGAAGGCGGAGTGTATTTACATGCTATTTTCTGCTAAATATTTGTCCTTTGTTTTTGTTTGGCTTTTCCGCACCGCCTGTCGATGGTTAGGCCAGTGTGCAGTCTCTTCCTTCTTTGGCGAAAATCAAGTGACAAGCTGTTGCCCCGCTCTCGCACCCCAGCACGGGACCCATCGTACGGAACATGTGCAACAATGCCCGTACAACGTGTCCGCACGATGGATCCGCTTCTACATTCCAGCTTCAACTTTGTAGTCATTCGGATGCTTTAGTCCGGCCTGTCCCTTTCCTCAACACGCCCACTCCACGCAGTTCAAGAACATACAAACGGTTTAACATTTCCCATTTCGTATGGTGCTGCTGTTTGCCAACCACGGTCCGGAACGCCTGCCGCATTCGCATTGTGCTCCTTTTAACACTTATCTACGTATCCTTACCTTCTTCAGCTGCCGTACAATTCCACTCCCACTCCCCTTCTCTCTCATTATTACACACTGTTCCACTTTTATCCGGCAACATTACCCCGACCAAGCCTGACGGACTGCCGGAAATGGAGACGCATCACACTGGAGCAACAGCCTCCGGGAACGGGATTCTCACGCAACAGCATCTGCAGCAATAGTAGCAACTACCGGCGAGGAATTTGCCTCCAGTGTATGAGTGTATGTGTGGAGCGCTTGTTGTTTCATTTATTATCTTTCACTCTGAAATGCTTTACATGTTACCACGGTTCTGGATGGCAGATCGGAGAAGCGACCAGGCGGGAAGGGATAAGATGCCTCATTTTCGTGGTCCCACATTGCACCTCGGGTGAGTGCAAAACGATGCATCTCGAAACGTGCGGCGCAGGATAAAAGAAGCCACCCAATCCCGGAAATGAAAGATACATTTAGAGTGGAAAATTATCCCGATACTCGGCGTAATGTACTGCGGAGCTTCTCGATGATCGTCCTGCCGCTTGTGTGCTATGGCAACAGGGTCGTATTGTTACAGAGTCTGTCTAATTGAAGTACATTCGTAACTACCCACGTACGGTGGTTAGCTTATGCCGGGGTTTTGTGCATTCGTTCTCAGTGGTCCAACTGAACACACATAACGTTTCCGATCATTCTGGTAAAATGCATCCATTTGCTCAACTTTCATCACTGGTTGGCAGGAACAGGATTCATTCGATGCTTAATTTTCCGCTACTAATGTCGGTTTGGAGATGGAGTATCTATTACAATGTGCTCGCCCAGTATTCGTCCAGAGAATTAAAAAAAATCTCCTTCTACATGCACTCATTGTTGAAATAGTGTGAAAAGGCACACATTGACTTGATATTTGCTGTTTGACGATCTAGGGTTTTTGATTCATATAGGAAATGGATTAGAAATTAAGGTATTACAAGGGTTTCCAGGAGTTCTCTCAGTTGTGGGACACTTTCTCGACTCTTTCTTACAGGAAGTGAACTTGATAAGTTGGGAATTGGACTCTATGATACCCTTTCTGGACACACTTCTTGTAAATTCTTATAGGATTTGTCCAACAAGGATGCTATAGAGTCCAATTCTTGTTACATTAAGTTAATTTCACTTAAGAAAGAGTCACTAAAGCGTCCCACAGCTATGAGGACTCCTGGAAAACCCTGTATAACTGGTAATAACTGGGGGCGGTCCCGTGGTTTAGTCTTCAACTCGCACGACGTAACAACATGCCTGTCGTTAGTTCTAGAAAGGATCGTCCTCCCGTCGTGAGGACTGATTATCCGGCTGCGTGGTATTGAATAAAGTATCGAAAGCCTGTATAATAAATAAATCCAGCATGTCAGCGTAGGACGGTTACGCCAAATAAAAGAATTCAAGAATTCATGATTCAAGCGAGGCAAGCGAGTTGCTGCTGTTTGCCGGACCACGTTAAGGGGGAACAGAGAGGGAATGAAGAGAGAGAAGAGAGGAATTATGAAATTTATTTTGTGACCGAGTGGAGTGGGTCAGTCTGATGAAAACAGTAAATGAGTTAAGTCGCAACCAATAAAGTTGTGCGTACAGGATTACCGTGTTCAGTACATTGCGTTAGGTTATCCGCTGAGATATCACAATATTTTTATATATTTTTATTCCATTGATGCGTCAGGTCCTACCGGACAGAATCGATTTCCAATCAGACCGCCCCTACATAACAAGCTATGACTTTCCAGCTACGTACCACTAATAAATCACGGAAACTTACATTAAGCAATATCATGGAGTCATACATTGCAAACCAAAACAATCAAACGATTGATACAGTTAACGATATGCCAGTTTTGATGTGGATGGTATTAGTGATGGTTTAATAGCGGAAAAAGGCAAAATCTTGTAAGACAAAAATCAACCCGAATTGCTTCTAAATTTTATACAAAAAAAAACTCTCACCTTCTGCTAAGCTTCTCCGTAATCTTTACGTATTTTCTCAATACGAAGCTTTCGCAAGCTTTTCACCATCCACCCGTTTTATATCCCTACCGCCTTATCGCCTACCCCATTCCTCACATCCCATTTTTAAACACCATCCCTCCCCCCCCCCCCCCCCCCACCTATCCAAACAATACCCTGGTGTCTGGTAGTTCTGTATTTCGGTTAGGTTGCGAGCGAGCGTTCGTGTACGATGAAGGATAGCTGATAAACTGTCACCGGCAGGACAAATGAAAGGGCCAACAATTTGTGGAAGGGTTAATTAAAATTCGTCCCCCGGTCCTCGGGGCCTCCTTGGCGTACGGGCCGCTCGCTCAAAACGGGCCGGTAACCCGACAAGGACCTGAATAGTGGGAGCAACAACCAACGAAAAAAAAGGGTGCTATTTTTCTTTTGTATTCATTTCGGATTAGAAAGTTCATCCCTTTTCACCTAGCCGGTCGGTTGGGTGGGGTAGTGTTGAAGTGAAGTGTTTTCCTTTCGCCGCCATGTTTACGAGCGTTCGGAGCTGTTGCTGACTTTTCTTCATTTTCGGAGGTTTCTGGCGATTTGTCCTCAAGCTGCTACTACCACGTACACCTTTCTGCCGCACCGGACCGTGTCAGTGGGCTGCTAAATTGCAATTCGTCTTGTTGTTGGATTCGTCTCTCCTCCTTGCACAGGCGTGTGAACCCTTTGCGAGGGAAAGGGGACAGGAGGGCAAGGGAAGATGGCGAATACTCTTTCATTTTTTATGACAGTTTTTTCCTGGCCTTTTCCTTTCTGCTAGAGATTGAACATGCACCGTAAATTTCCTCCAGGATTCTAAAACGATAAGCAGTATAAAACACTCAAAGTTTTCGTTGTTAATTTCCCCACTGAGTACACAGGGCACACAGGGCCGTACAATGGCGTTCGGACAATGGTACCACTTGTTCCGAGAAGGAAAGGATATTGTTTCCTTTTTTTTTGTTCACCCCTGATCCCGCTTGCCCTCGCAAACGAGTGAAATTGTGACATTCTGCTCCTAGACCGTTTACTACCTTTTCTCTGGTGGCAAAAGATCAAGGGTGAAGTTTGGGAAAAGATTTAAAAATACTTTTTAGTTGCTTGTCCACACACTCATATTCACCTTACCCTGAGGACTGTAGTAGATTGGGTGGTTATGGCAATCGCATCAATCGCCCACAACACCATAACGGGGACACAAATCCCAACGATAGCTTTATCAACAACATGCATGTCCACTAGCCAAGCAATTCTATCATGTCTTGCTGCATATCTCAACGTGCAAATCCATTTCCGCACTACACAAAAAAGCACCGGAGAGCCATATTCGCTAGATTTAATGTTAAATTTCTTGAATGTGAACCCAAGGCAACAACCAAAGGCTGGAAGCTTCAATGCTGAAACAATCCTTCCCGTCAAGGAACCGGGAGCCATGATGGATGGAAAGAAAACATGGCCTCTGTTTACCTTGACGAAATCCGATCCGTATAAAAGAGAAATGAAAGCAAACGGGCTGCGCAAACCCGAAAGGATGGCCATAGCGCGAACACCGCAAACCGGCTGCTCTGGTGGTGGGCCCTTAAATGAGAAGCAAATTTTCTCCGAACTGACATAAAAGTTTTGTCGCTTTCCTCTTTCCGTGCCAGTTGCTACTGAGTTTGTGTTTTACCTTTTTAGTGTGTTAGTTTGGGGAGGTTTTATTTTTTTTTTTATTTTTGCTGACCTACTCCATATCGGATTTGCCCTTTTGCCGGAAGCGCAATGGTGACAATGAGAGATTACGTGTTGGAAGACAGGGGGCGGAGGGGTGGGGGCATGAGAAAATTGTTGACCGGGGTCACATCAACTGCCTTCGGGTGGGACGGCCTGATCGTTCCCTCACGGAGGATAAATATTTAAACAGTTTTTCGAATGAAAAATGACCAAGCGGCCAGCAACCGGATTAGGCTTGGCGAGAAAACGGGCATATGTGTGCCGGAAGGGATAAAGGTTCAGGGGTTTTTTTTTTCTTTTGGTTGTAGCACAGCACGTGCAGATTTTTCACTTTACGTCGAATCAAACATGAAGCAGAGAAACGGGTTTCGGTTGCATACGAAACGATACCACTGTTTGGACAGTATGATTGGTCGTGTGCGGGGAAGATAACTTCGGAGAAACACACCGATCTACGCCTAACTTTCTCGAATGAAATGAAGGACAAGTTTTTTTTTCAAAATGTCAAATCTTTACTGGTGAAATCTTAAAATAGGAGAAAAGTATAAAAATAATTACAGTAGGAATTGAATTGATGAATCCTTTTGATGTCGTTCTAAAAAATTTTCACGTTTCATTGCACCAAATTGTCACATTCTGACTATACGCACGGTAAGACGTCAAATTACTATAAATGTATATCTTCGATTGATCGAAAGCGCATTAGTCTAGTTTGAAATATTAACATAGATTGGAGCATTCGATCGAAATAAAAATCATAAAAATATTAACTAAACATAATAATATCTTCTGTCATTTATGGTTCTTTTAATTTGAACAAAGAAGCAAAAATATTCCTGCGTACCTCATCATTCCTCTAATAAGTATAATGTGGTATACCTGAACTGTATGGCCATTTAGACACAGAAAATAAAATCCTTTCAACCAATGTGAATTAATCCATTTGCATGATCATTAACCATTACCGAATCCAAATCCATTCCGAGAATAGTGAATACATTTAACAAATGATTACGGCGCGATGGATGGATGCCTTTAACAAAATGGATTTGGTTACGAAAGGTTGTTTCAGGTTTTGATACTGATATCCACTGATATGATATTGGTTTTATGTAAGCCGAAAGTCACCTACCCTTTTCCTACAGCTCCCCCGAGTGTAGTGGCCTGGCTGAGAAACATTACCATCCAACATCACGCGCTTATCCTTCCGACATTGTGCCTGCAATTAGTGGCTTTCGTTACGAATCTTTTAATTTCTGACCCAGTAACGTTCGATTCCCCCGTTCGACGCAACCAGCAAAAGCTCACTTTAGTATTTGCTTAACGAAAAAATGGCTCCCAAGGCAGCACGCTCTTTCACTACCACGGTGTCATTTTCATCCGAATGGGCACGTCCATGTAATACGAACCATGGCGTATTGTGCCTTTTTTCCCCCGGCAAAGACACTGCGGTAGTTAATTTTAACGGGCTACATAATCCGTCCGTAATTATCTAAATAAATGCTGATGTGCAGGCGTCATTCGTCCGAGAGGACGGTTGAACCCGTCTCGATCCCTGCCTGTGCGGCGGTGGATGCGGCCCTCAGCATCGGCATCTGTCCTTACCTTTACACTCCATTTGCTTAACGACTATGGGCTACAGTGTCGGCCGGGTAGGTGGCAGTGAAATTCATATCCTCCCAGTTTATGCTCTCATTTGCACTCAAAGCACTTAATAATCTCTCGTCATCTTTCTGAGGCCTCGTCACTCTGTGGGTCGAAAATAGGTAGAAGCCTCTGCCGTAGTGCGTACTGCAAAAACAAAGCACGGCAGCCATTGTCTGTCGTACGATGAGGCAGAAAACGGCATTAGATCAGGAGCATATTGATGTTCTTAAGCAAGCTACATGCTGCGTACTCTCTTAAGCTAGGTTTAATTTATGCTGCAAAGCCTTGAAATACATTACAAACACATAACAGCTTGTTTCTCTTGTTGCGTTCATCTTGATTCCTTGCCCAGGGGTACGATACAGCGCCATGTACGCAAGGAAATGCTTCCTTTTCATTCAGTATCATTCTACAGAATTTGTCGGCAAATCGATCCATTCAGCCGTGAGGTTTAAAGCGTTGCCACAAAACAACACCACACGACACATTCGATCGCAAACGTTAACGGCTTATCGATGCGGATTTTCAAGCTCCAGCTAGGTTCGCATCGCATTCACACGCAGATGCTTACACGGGAAGACCGGTGTACTGAAAGACAGCAGTCATAAATTCACCCTAATTGCACCCAAAAGCCTCATCAATGGTAGAAAAACTGACTCAAAGCGTTCGCTTGAAATGGAACAAATGAGGCGTTAAGGAATGGGCCTCATATCACCCGGGCAAGGAGTGGGAGCGAGTCTAGAGGGAATGAATGATGAATGGGGTGGAAATAATCCACCTACAGATTTTTGTCGCTGAGCGCTGAGAAACAAAGATCAAGAACAAATATGTGACATATCTATTGAAACAGGAAAAAAATATATCTGTGCAATGGTGAGGCATTTTTATGTTCTGAGGGAAATCACTTATAGCTGACTTCATACTGACGCAAAGTGTTGATGATATCTTATCTATCTTTCGTTCTTAAGACTTATTTCAAGTCAAGTTTTATTGTGTTGTATTTTATGAAATTTTGCAAAGTATTTTAGTTTATGTAACGCGCAATGAACCATTACTCTTGATCGCTTTCAAGCTGATTGCATTATATTATCTAGAACTCCCTTACATTGGCTTCACCCAGGGTTTATCAACGACCCATCAAAAGGTCACCTTTGGCAAAGCGTATAAAGACAGCTGCAATGAAGGAGCCGTCTCAAAACTATCATCCAAACACAATCTTCCACCCCTCACCGGCAAACCGATCGCTCGGGGCAGGTGGGCGACGGAAAGGGCGGTGAATTATATGAAGCTTTTCCCCTACTAACGGTCACTATTAATCACCGCACCGGGAAAGTTAGCTCTAGTAACTGTACACTCACTATCAAGCTCTAGTTTCGGGCGAGCAGGAGGAGATCCACTGTGCCATACCGTTCAAACCTTCGCCAAATGAGATGAGTGCTGGGACGGCCGGTCCGTTCAAAGCACTTCCAGCATCGTCCTGCAACTGACAACGGAACCACAAACGGAGGTTTTCTTTCGCAAAAGGGGGCTAAAGTAAAACTTTACCCGTGCTCAGATCAGAGCCAAAGCTTGTGATATATATTTTTTTTGTTTTTCCGGTCAATTACAGCATGAAAAAGTGATCCAATAGTTGTCGGGATTTCGTTGCTGACCGCTTCATCGCATAATTTTCCAGTTCGAGGATGCCGGGGTCGAACGGGCAACGGGCAAGACCGATCGCCGCACACACGTACAAACACACAGACGCAAAAAATGGAAAGATGCTTCAGACTTTTCGGTCCCTCGGAGCGTACAAAAAGTATGCGCCCTACGATTGGTTTAGTTTGGTGCTGGATTTTGCTGCAGGCTATCGAGTTGCGCTTTTAACCTTCATAGAAACACAAACCTCAACTCTAAAGAAGTGGGGGGAGAAAAAGAGAGAGAAAGAGAGAGAGAGAGGGAGAGAGAGGGAGATGGGAGAAGTTAAGTCGCTGGCAAGAAACGGGAGAGACTATCCTCTCCAAATTATTTATACCTCGTAGCGTTGCAGAATGCTGACAAAAGTTTTTCACTTAATTTTTCCACCGACTTTGTGTTTTATTATTCGATTATCTTTGCAGAGCCTAGTAGATGCTTCAAAGGCTAGCTGCGTTAGGGATAGGCCAGCGAGCGCTTCGTTCTTAATTGTATTATTTCTGCAACTAAGAGAGTTAAACGTCAAGGCAAAATAGAAGTTTTTACTATGATCCCTTCAACGCTAGGTCACACATAAAGAAATAAACGGTATTACGATAAACTTGCACATATTGACGATCAAAACCATCAACCTTTTTATGTATTCAATCCCTTATGCTCATTAGCTGTGTGCATTTCTTTGTGTTCTTTGTGATTTGTAAAAACTTCCTTTGCATTCGTTTAATTCAAATATTTATGCTTCGATTGAAATTGTTACTTCAATTTATTTGTATTTGTTATAATCGATGATAGTAACTTTTTTACAACAATCTGCTTACCACGATTAATGATATGTTCTTGGATTGAATGGAAACATTAAACTTGTAAAGAATTTGTTCGAAGCACCAACATGTAGATTCAATTGTAAAGAATATTATGGTGAATTAATCATGTCCAATAATAGTACACAGAAATAGACTACTCAGTATGCATCTTGTATCAATTACAAAGCAACCTTACTGCTGCCTCTTCACGGGGCCTTTCCTTTTTTTATATACCACTCAAACAAATTATCCCACAACAGTCCTGCTGGATAATTGATACTACAATGAGCCGCAATATAAGTTTTCATTATGCATGTGTTGGTTTACGCATTATTCCCACTTCGTTTGACGTGCAATTATTGCAATGTCCCATCTGCCAAGTATTGTTCCAGTTGAATTGTGTCCTTTAATAAGCTAATGGGTTCTCTCTTTTCTATCATTTCTATCAATGCAGTGATGTGCAAGATGGGTTCTGAAGAAGTAATGATGTGGAATGGTATGAACTGATGCGTGCAGTTGATGGTTATCATTATTAAACGACTTTCACACAAAGCTGTGACTTCAAATACTTAGGATAGGAGTTTACGCTCTTTTGCTTAGGAATGGAATGCACAGACCCAACTCTAAATTCTATTATCACAACAAATGCACCATCAGAGATCAAACAAACGATTTGATTACCATTTTTCGAGACTACCAATCCACTCTTCCTTCAAACAGCTCGTGACCACCAAACACCGTTTATTGTCTCCGCTTATTGATCCAAGCAAAAATTTATCGCACAATTCACCGATGTAAAACTCGTAAAATCGTTCGTAACCGGATATATCTGAAACGGTTCAGATTTGGACTGTTGTCTCGACACCGTTTCATCTCAGCGGCCGGGAAGCGCAACCAAGCCGGAAAGTTCACAAGAAAACGTGCTTTACCCTCGTTTGTTCCAGCCAGCCAGTATCAAATCGTTTCGAACCGGCCAATGCGGGAGAAAACTCTTGACGCTGAACACCACTTTTCCGTTCATTGCTGTAACCTGTAACAAGAGCCACCGATGGTCAACAAGCACAGTGAAATAGTCTTGCAGCGAAACACAAGAGGGCGATGATTTTCAAAAGCTCAGCAAAAATAAGAAGCCCCCCCACAGGAGGGTATGGTTCCAGTGAGAACGGTGGATGAACACTTTCCGTACAGCAGTAACAGCTGACAGGTGAAACAGGTACTTCCTGCACAGATCTCGCCTGCAAGAAAACCAAAATATTGAAACGAAAAAAAGAAGCAATATATCGCTATGCAACCAACGCTCGTGCTGGTTTGTTAACCATGGCGAACTTGCTCGTGAAGCGTCTCTGTTTTTCGCTTTGATGGTATTTTATTCGATTTCGGCACCGTCAGTCGTAAGGGGTGTCAGTTCCGGTTGCAAGTATTTTTGGTTTACGCTTTGCTTTCGCTCAACATCGTGACGTCAAGGCAGCATTTCGGTTCGGATTACACTCGAAACAAAATGTGTATGTGATGAATTCTTCAACAGTTAGGTGCTGTTTAGGTCTCTTTTTGGGTTCTACTATCTACATCGAATGTTTGAAAGAGGAGCTCCTTCCTCTCGAAGCTTCTCTGATGAAAAATGATTAACACTACGTAAATCATCAATTGTCAAATCTATGAGAATCTTTATAGCTGTTTGCGAATGTTGTTTTTATTGCAAAACCTTGTTCAGAAAAATTCTCAGAAACTAAAAAGCACTTTTAAGGTCCTCAACAACCTTTCCCTTATAATACTTTCTTCAATGGCTCTCTCTCTCTCTCTCTCTCACCCTCTCTTTCCAGTAAGCCTATCATCGCTTTAGCTTACTGTCAAAATGATGTACTTTCATCGTTTCGAGGACGACCCACGTGTCACCATTAATGGACGGTTAAAAAAGCGGACTTGATTGAAACGCAACCTACTACGGGCATAGAATTTGGAAGATCCGCTACACAGGCATCCCAATAGCGATGTTCTCGCTAGCGCTTACTCCTTACCACGAATTGATTACTCTTAATCGGCAAGAAGTGTCAAACTAGAAATAAGGCGAATCTTTTTGCCCTTTTCCTTAACATCTCCCCCTTTGCACCTTCCGCGACGCTTGTATGTAACCCGACCGGCTTAAGGAAAGAATGAAGCTTCACCAGCTTGGATCGGATTATCATCATTCACCTCATCACTCATCCGGTCTCAACGTGTCATCGTGTCACAAAATTTCCAACGCGCACGAGAGTATCGTTACTTTTTTCTCTCTCATTCTCTCTCTCTTGAATTCGTATACAATCGTCAATCTTTTGCCACTTTTACAGCAGCACAATATCATATGGCTCGTTGATCGCTTGTGAGTGAGTCTCTGCGTACTCGACTGCGCCCCTAACGCCACCATTAAAGTCATTCGGCTGACAGCGAAAATCCTCGGGTGGGTAAATAAATCTGAAGTTTTCTTTTTTTTTTTTGCTCTTCTCTTGCCTTCTTCTTTGTACTGCCGATCTGAGAAGGTATCAAACATTGGAAAGGCGCATGATTGCTCTGAGTGAAGGCGTGTGAAGAATTTTCTTCATATGCCATCCTCCATCACATCGTCTCACTCGCTGACGTGTTAGGGATTGCTTTCTAGAAGAAATAGGCAAAAAAACGGCAATCTATTCCCGTTCCTCACCACCAAAACTTATGTTGGGAATTTTATTCTTTCGAGTAGTACTGTACAAAAACGAAAAGTGAGGAAAGGTATCCTACCAGATTCTCGAATCAATTCCAGTGCATTTGATGAGTACGTTTCCCATTCCGTTTTCCCATGACCGGGCCGAGGCGCCATCGGGATAGGCGAATAAATGTAACCAAACGACCTCAACTGAAAATTGACAGTTCCGTTCCCCGGCTTGTGGATTACGGATGTGTGAAAGTGTATTTTATGTCACTTCTTCCCGTGACATCACCCACGCAGACCGTTGGACCATGGTGGCGCAATGAAACGCAATGGTAAAAAGGTCGACATGATCTCGGCTGTCCATAAAGATGGGACGATTTTACACCTTCAGTCATGACCACAACCTCCTACACCCATATTGCTCGTCCTTCGGGCGAAGCTATAAAGTGTCCAACAGGAAAATGAGTGACAGTATTTTTCGGACCTTTTATTGCCGCCCCCAAACTGGCAGACATGGCCAGGACATGCTTCATTCTGATTGAGGAATCAAAATGTTTGCACATTATTTTTTTCCTTCCAGAAAAAACAAACGGAAAGGAAAAGGGAAATGTTTACGATGGTGATAAAGCTAACCTCAGTACTTGCGTCACAAATTGAAGCTTGATAAAATGGCACGTGGTTGATTTGATCGGAAACCCAGTACATTCCGTGAAACATTTGTGCTACAGATACGATATTCTATACACAGCAAAAGTCCTGGCCTGGTTAATCTCTTGATTCCAATACTAACATTTTTTTCTCAATATCAAATGTAACAAAGCAGAATTCAAGCTACGCTTACAGACCAATAGGATTTTTTGTTTTGGTTTTTCAAAGGAATCGTTTTACCAGGTGGACAAAAAATACAAAAATAAGGAAGGCAAAAAAGAAGCTTCAAATCAATCTAGAGCTTACCGGCACAATCATGCTGCTGGAAGGTACGGTGCAATTGATAAGAGTAACCCACGGTCAATTGAACCCGCACGCCGCAGAAATGATGGGCAAACCTGGAAATGGAAATCATTTTCCCGCTTTTAACGAACTGTATAGCATGCGCGCCCGCAACTTCCAGTGTACGTTACCATCGCAACCGTGCGTCCGTGCGCTGCTGGGCGTCTCCATGGCGAATCGCACCGTTCGCGTGCGCCAAAAGACTCAATCGAGCGTGTAACTTTTATGCGAAGCAATTGTATGGCAAGATCTTTGCGAGTTTGTGATTCACGTTGATTTGCGCCGGTTCGTTTGTTCGGCAAGTGGGGGGGTGGGAGTGATGCTACAGGGGTTTCAATTCAGCACTGCTGCGCACAGCAACGTTAATACGCAGGCGGGCGTGCATGAGTAATAAAATGGCACGTTTTACTAGTTTCACTTTTGCGTAGGGGGTTTCCATGTGATTTGAAATACATTTTACCGTAAGAACTCGGTAGTTTAGCGATAATCAAAGCGGCTTTATCGTATTGAAAGAAGCTTTGTGGCCGGTTTTTGACGAGCGATCGAGCGGTGGCGTACCAAGCATCGTTTCAAAGCGTATCCCCACCATTTAAATCATTCAAATGAGCATGTAATTTCACGAACATAGTTGCTCGGCTCTTTAAGAAGAGCTTTAGATTTACGAGCCATGTGCGACCCGTGCAAAATGCCATTTCGACTGACAGGAAGATAAAACATTTACCCATTTCTGTAAATTGCTGCCTCTGCTGTTGTTGCGTTTGCCTGCAACCATGATACCGTCCGTTCAGTGCTCTGGAGTCGGGTGTGAGAAAAACCACAATTCATTGGATCATCCGTTTTCTCGCTCGCCACATCTCATCCCGCACCTAGCTGTGCCCTAGCTCTTCACTCAAATTGGCGTACTGGCGTAGTGCAGGAAGCGATACACATGGTACGCTTATCCATCACGGAAACATCATCAAATATTAACACTCGCATCTTCACCAACGAGATGCAACAACTGTAAGTGCACTCGGTCGGTATTGCAGTGCAGCAGCTGAACCAGCTGAATGTAGTACGGATCCCCGTTTTTGTGTGTACCAGATGAAGACGATACCACACGCTCGTAAACCAGTCAAATCCGTCTGTCTCGAGTGTGTTTAGTACCTTTTGCTACGCTACGGGCTGAAACACGTCAGGCTGAAGGGATGTATCATACCGTGACTTATCCTTAGCACTTCATCAATTGTCAAAAGAAGCTCACAATAAGCACAAGTGAACCACTCGGCTGAAGAACACAATTTTCTTCGTGCAACACTTACATGCAACCGGAAAATGGAGTGGATTGATCGGTAACTGTGGTAGTTTCGCAACGAGGAACTATAAACGAATAAAGCGTTTTTGTATATCACACTTTCTTCTCTGAAGACAAAAATAGACAGCGCAAATAAGTCAATCATTAAATTACAAGTTCAAAATTTTTTAAAGTAAACCTAAACTGTTGGAATAAAATATGTATCATGGTTGAAAATCACAGTTGAATGCATTTAATACTCCAACCGCACAATTATGTTAATAATTTTTCATAAGAACTAACACCTCACACCGTTACAATCATCTTTGAACACGCTTCCACACCAAATTTGACCCAAAATCATGGAAGAACATCACTCTCTATGAATCAGCTATGAACCATTCTAACAACAACAGCAACCCCACGGAACCGTTGGAATGTCTTACCTTTGCGTTACTGCTTTTGCTTTCTGTCGTCTCTCATTTCGATGCAACCACTTTAATTAGCACGATACACGGGCTACTTAACAGGTTGCGATTCATTACGCCATCACTCAACAACGCTAGACACCGACAGGCTCTCGGGCAATCTCTCTGTCTGTTCGTCGAGCCGTGTTCACGTGTAATCGAAGAGTGTGCGCGTCGCAGCAGTAGCAGCATCGTGGAGAATCGGCATCACATTCCTGCCGCCACCATGATTAGCATAATTATCATCAGCGCACAACAACTGATCTGGGTGAAAGGCGTCGGTGGCGGTGGCGTTGCTGAAGTGGAAGACTGCTCAACAAACAGCGGATCGAAGGTGGAATGTGAAGCAGAGAGTTTTACCCTCGGCAAATCCGAAACCCACACACACACACAAATAGCATATTTAGCCGCATTCCGTACGTACACGATCTGTTGGAATCGGTAGCGATGACGGTGTTCAAACGAAAAGTGATTCAAACACAACCGAGTAGCTGGCGGTATGCGAGCGTGACGCTTATCCTGCACCGTGCTTATCGTTGCTCGACGCTCTACCACGACACGCCACGTACGTCAACTGTCTTGGGACGTCTTGCGTTCCATCCCGATCCCGCGTGAACTATCGGGAGCGTTTTGTCATGCAGCGCTTTTCCAAACACTTCAAAATAGCTTCAATCGCGTTCGAAGCACGTTTTTTCAACCCTTACCCACAGTACGGGAGGAACGGAGTTTTAGCTACATACTGTGTTTACCCATACACAACAGTCACAAGCGCTGCGTACATGGGGGGGAGGGGGGACCAATGTTTGTGCTCCTGTATTCCGTAGCGCTGCGAAAACAGACACTCGCAACTATATCATGCTGCGAGATGATAACCGCAACAAACTTATGCCACACGTTTGCGGTCGTGTAAGTTTCAGTCGGTTCGGAACATACTACAACCGCCGGGGTTGAAAATCAGTTTCCCTCGGGGGGTTATAGCGGAGAGATAGAGAGAGAGGACGCTTGGAACGGGGGTTTGAGAGTAATCTGTAGCGGGGTTCATTGTCACGGCGGAACCAACCAGTGAGCTGGCGCAGTGATTTTGCCGCAAAAAGTTGCCCCTTTAACCTGCTCTGGGGGGTAAGATTTTCCGACTTTGGTACATTTTCTCCCCCACCGGACTGATCGACTGATACGTCCCTGGTGTGCTGTAGCTTACACTGCTCTGCGAACGTGATAATAACGTCAAAACGCATCATTATATTGATCATGCTGCGCGTGTTTCGTATGTTGTTTCGCTTCGACATGCATCGTACTCTGGGTAAGAACATTCAATGTGCATTTCCATGATAGAATTTGTAATGCTTTATTTTACAATAATTCAGAATGTTGGCATCGTTAGAAATTAGAAATGAGCTATTATTTTATATATGTTCTACAAACATTGTATTGTTTTCTATTTCCTACTGATTTGCCACGTAACGAAGAGTTTGCAACAGTCAACGCGATACCATGCGCCTCCATTCTCGGTACGATTCTAGAAAAACATACAACTTTACATAAACTTTCAAAGCATTCGGGCGTGTAAAATTATGAATTTTTTTATTAAATCCCGTTTATTCAAATAAGGTTTTATTAATGTATTTTTCCTAGAACCGTCAAACAGAACGAAGCAGGTCCAGTAAGTAAATATTCTTCACAAATCGCTTGGAGATTGAGTAAACTCCTCCATTTATCGATCCTGTGGAGGATGGATCAAAACTGCCATCCCACTATTGACAGTAACATGGACACGGGCGACTAGCTAATGCAATCTTATTAGACTCCCACTTACATCGGCTGGGTGGCGGTATTTCGACCTAGTTGCCAAAAACAAACGCGTCATGCGACCGTAAGCGTGTGACGCGTTTTTGGACGACAGCATCCTACCCCAAACTCACACACACAGAGACACAAGCGCACCCGAAGCACAGCCACACTTCAGTGCATTAATTTATGATAATTGCTCTCGTTCACGTTCATGCAGCAAAATCGAAACCTCCTCCCACCGTGCGCGTAACGCGCAATGTCCGCGGGGCAGTGTGCTGCCTGCTCGGCTCTACTTTATTCAGTTAGCCAGTCCCCTAATACTGTGTTGCCCGGCCGATAAGTGATGATTGACATAATTCGCCGGGACATGTTTATCTACGCTCGTTATCGGCGGGGAGGGGGAGCCCATTGAAGTTGACAGGACACACCGGCGGCAGGGCAGCGGCAGGGAGCGCACTTTCAGAAGCAGAAGAAAATGATGATGACAGTGGCCCCGTAACGCACAGTGAATTGAATGTGTTTGCGCGCTGAATTTTCGATCAGCAAACTCAGCAAACAGGAGAAGCAGCAGCCCGAAAGAAGTGGCCCCGCCTTTCTCTAAATGCCCCTGCGGCAACAACCTGCCGCGTCTTGCGAACAACGAATCTGATTAACTTGTGACAGCGCGGCTGCTTAAAAATAGCGATGCATCGACGGTGTGATGATAAGCGGGTTCGCTTGATAGGCGGCATGTTTTTGGTTGACAAATTCTGCCGAACTGGTTTCCACGCACAGCCTCACGGGGGTACAGCATCGCAGCCTAATAGATTGTTAGCGAAGAATCGATTTTTCCCGCCAGGCATGGTGCCGCCACTTATCTGGAAGAATTTGTTTTTTTTTTGTACGAAAAGTAAACATTTTTGGTAACAAATTTTTCGTTCAGCTAAAGAAAGTTTCTTGATTTTGGTTGTTAATATTCAAACGATTTGCTTAACAGACACATATGATACGCTTGTTTTAGTGAGTATGTGTAATGAATAAAAATATAAAAAATGGAATACATCCACAATAAGACACGATTTTTCTAAAATATGTTATCGTTTTACAATATTTAGCCGTATTTTACCTTAATTACCTTATTATAATCATTACGCCATCGCACATGATCATACCAAAAACCCATCCCCAGATGTGTGCTTCAACAGAAAAGCATACTTATTTACGTGCAAACCAACCCAATCAGTAAGGTTAACGCTTTATTAGTCTTTCGAAATGGGACACCAACGGCATCCGTCGGAATCGTGGTACGGGCGCACACACCAGCAAGAAATGGTCTGTTTTGCATGCATTAATTATCGTCGATGAACTAATTTTCTCCTATCTCCTATCAGGTTCGTCTCGGCCGCCCGCCACAATGTAACGCAACCCATACTAAGTAGTCGTTAAAAATTGACAATCGGAAGAAAGAGAACACCAACCTAGCCGGGTCGAGCACACCCGATACCGTCGAAGCGCAAATTTATCATCTCCCAAGCAGCAGCAGCAGCAGCAGCAGCAGCAGGAGCCAAAATTAATCGAAAGAAACACAACCGGTGGAAGTGTGTACCCGGCGTCCCTTCATAAGGGGATCTAATCTGCTAAATTTGCGCCACAAATTTGCTCCCCACCCCTTGTGAAGCCGGTGGAAATTTTACCCAATCGAAACGTAAGCGTATCACTTCTCCGTACGCCAAGAGGCACTGCAAGTTGGAATACTAATTAGCTACCGAGAGAGTGACAGAGAGAAAATGAGACAAAGTGTGATGGAGAATGCGAGCGAGTGTAACGTAAGCGCACGTTTTCGAGCTGAACGGTGCTGGGTGTGTGTGTGTGTGTGTGCGATTGCCATGGATACGAAGCGCCAGCACATGTATAAATGTATACAGCTTTGGTCGATTCCCAAAAATCGAAAGCGTTTTGCAGTGAACGCTGACGCGCAGACTATAGGGGGAAACAACCAGGTGGAGGCAATGCGGATAAGGGGCGGCAGGGGAAGGATCAAAATAAATATTAGTCTTAAGCGCACGTCTTGCCACCTCGAGAACAGGCGGATCAACGGTTCACGTTCTCAACCGAAAAGGCGTCGAAATGTAGAATCGAAAATTCCGCTCACGTTGAACTGACACGTCCCGCCGCTTCGGCCAGCCGCCGGGGCCCGCTTCACCGGCCAAGCCGCGGGCCGCCTTTCAAAGGAGCTCTCTTTTTTTTTTTTGTTTGGGCTCGTGTCGCTATGCAAAGGATATTGCCGTTGTTTGGGTTGCCGGTTAATCATGCGAAGCGAGAGAGTGAGAGAAAGATAGAGATAAAGATAGAGAGAGAGGGAGAGAAAGAGAGAAAGAGAGAGACGATGGTTTGAGGGAGGTTTCTGATGGTTTGCTAATTTTCGGTGCCCCGATTTGCCATCGCATGTTGTGTAATCCATCGTGCGCTAACGTGACAAAAGCTGACGATCAATAACGATGGCTGTAGAAGCTAAAAAGCAAATGTTTCGAACATCGTTTTACTGTAGAGAAATACACTATTATCGGAACAAACCGAAATTGCTAGAAACGGTCAATCATACTTTCTATCGTAACCCATTCATTGCAACGATTCTCAAATGTGTCACTAATGCTCTCTCGTCGACTATTACAGGGGGTTTTCAGGAGTTTGGAACACTTTCTTGACTCTTTCTTATGGGGACTTTATATAACGGGAAATAAACTCTACGGTACCCTTTTTGTACAGGCTCATTTGGAATCTACTTGGAATATTGGAATAAAAAAGAATGCATTAGAGTCATGAATTCTCATCAATTGAAGTTCACGCTCGAGCATCCAATAAGGAAGAATCAGTTAATGTTCCAACACTACGAGAGCTCCTGAAAACCCTTCTAATCTGACAATTTTGAAAGTTCCACACGCAGCAGTTTGGAATTTTACAACCATCTCACGAAATTAATTTGCATTCGCGTCCAACAAACCCGACATGAACATGATCAACCCAACAAACTATCTCAAATAACATACACATCCTAATGCAGTCTATGGGTGCAAAACGCAGCAAGATGCTGTGAAGTTTCCAGGTAAACACTACAACCCGGATCTCGATGCCAGCAAAAGCTCCTTTCGAACGCCCTTTTCGCATCGTCAGCCGTTATCGTTTGCACCAAAACGTCAGTCGGGCGGAAAGCTGTGGAATCGCAGTTGGGCAACGTTGGGCGTCGGATTAGAGTCAACATCGATGAGCGTTGGTTCGTTTCGGGAAAAGCCCACAGTTCACAAAGTCTTTGCAGTTGCTTGGCTGTTATAAATCTTAAAAGTGCATCCTGGATGGGGTAGCATTCGTAACACAACCTAGAGAAGACGTGAATCGTTCCGAAATCTCGGCAAAGGTGACATTTCAACCCTCGGTCGGCCACACACAAGCTCATTTGGGGGGAAAAAAGAATCAAAAAGAAAATAAGCTAACGAGGCGCAGCGTTGAAACAGGACGTTCAGACCATACCGGAGCGAATCTAATGTCGGCTGGGAAACGCTGGATGCACACTATCCATACTGGAACGCCCCTTGTCGTACCGATAACGCGTATGAATTATGGAGACGACTTATGACTTTGATGTTTTCTTTGCATCTTTCTCTGGCCAGAGGAATTTCTGGAAACGGTGAACTGTGCTTTGAAAACTCTGAAAATGTCATACAAGAGGGGAAGCACGAACGCATACTGCTCGCATGCAGGGTGAGTGCAATTTGCTATTCCCGGGGAGGATGCATCCGATCTTTCCTCTCCTTCCGGTTGCACTCCGAAATGGAGCCGACCGGATTGGAATCCAAAATTTCTTGGTTTCAATTGATTGCACCCACATGCTCTTCTCCTCATCACATCCACCGTTCCTTCCTAACCCGTTCACCGGTGCTTCTTATGGGGAAAGTGTTCCTTCCAGCTTCCCTCGAAATGAGCTCCTTCCTAGCGAGGAGAAGACCACTGCCATCCATAATTGAGCGCTAATTGAATCGAATCCGGTCGAGTGGAAACTCAAACCGGATACTGTGCCTGATAGCTTGCTACCGGGCTGCTACCCACCCATCAGCCATTCGGCTCCCTTTTCTCCAACCAAGCCCTCCCAGGAGCACCAAAATTTGCGTCGCCCGAAACGAAGCTTTCAACCCGATTTTGGGTGGGGAATAATTTTTGAAATTTGATTGAATTTCCCTTGCAAACACTCAACCGTTCCTCAAAACGGTGTCTTCTTTGCCGAGCGTTCGACACCTTCGCGGCCGTAGCTGCTTCCCACGCTGACCGGAGCGTCATCGTCCGAATGCACTCTACGCTACGGTCCTGCGGGTTCGGATCGTTTCGCTTGCACTTCATGGTCATTTCGGCCCCGGATCGTTTGATCAGCCCATTTCCGTGCGCTGAGTAGAGCTAATTGAGTTTGAAATCGATACCGATCATTAATGACCTCTGGGCCGGAAAGCACTCCGGCCGTCTCCGGGGAGGGAAAATGCCAAACTGGGCTTCGTGTTGGTATGGTCGTTTGTTTGCTACGCTCAACCCCGGTCGTTTAAGCTAATTTCCCGGGCAATTTGGTCGAGTCGAAGCTGTCAAAGAATAGGCTCAAACGGGTACTTTTAAGCGACGCGGTACCTTACATCCGAAATTTGGAGTTCAACTTTGGCTCGAGTATTGTTGGTGTTATTGTGAATCGAACATGATTCTACGGGTATCCTGATATTTAACCAACAACTCTAGACGATATTTGTCTGCCTAAAGCGATTTAATTAATTCCATCGTATGACAGGGTTGATAAGAATGAGATTTGAACGTATTACGATCATAACTTATGATGTTACCACATGGAACTTACTATAGTAGTTCAGGGAAAAACAATATTGAAATCAAAAACGTATAGAATGTAAACCCTATTTCCAATATATTGGTATCAGTGCGATATATAACAGGAGATATATCTACAAAAACATGAATGTCTTAATCCACATGCTAACCGTATTATTGAACGAATTCCAATTTGATATATTGACGCAAAACCTATTGCGGTCTGAAATACATCATACCGAACTCCAGCAATACCGGCAATGCCATTCCTCGTTAGAGATGAAAATTCGTTTCAGTCACTTAAATTATTAAAAATACACTTTTCCACTGATTATCCCTAGTTGATGGACTTTGCGAACAGTGTGGCCCTACCTCGACCAATGTGCTATAGCTCCTGCTAGCCCCTAGCACTTGTCCCTTCTACGGACGCGTGGAGTTCGCACATAATATGAGGCAAGTTTTCCTGCCCGCTAACAACAAGCTGATCAACTTCATCGCAACAGCTGCTGCGAGGTTCGCTTTCCCAACAACTGCAACCCGAACTTTTCAAACAATCTCTCACACACGCGCCGCGTAGCGTCATCTGTTTTCCTGTCCCCACTGGCCATGCGGCCCTTGCCAATGCAAGAGAGCATTGGGCCCGGACAGTTGCCGATTAGTGTGGCACACGCACACAAACACACATTCACACTCTACAGTACAAAGTCTAACGCTCGCAGTAAACTATAGCAAACTAGCTTTCCGGCTCGAAACTCAATTGAATATGTTCTATTTCGCTATGCAATATGCGCATATTCTACCTCGTTCCATCAGGCCACCATATCCTGTCCATGCCGCACTTACCGTGCAGGCCTCGGGCTACCCTTGGATCGCTCAATAAAGTTGACAAACGACGGCGCATTGTTTGGTGAGAGCTTTGGGTAGAAATGAAGAGAAAAAGAGGCACAGCAAACTTTCTTCCTCGGATCGCATTATTGCAGCTAGTACACACTGGGTCATGGAGGAAAAAAGCAAGAATAAAACTTTCAGCTTTCCGGACGTTTGTTTTTTTTGTGATATCTACTTCATCCCCTTCATCAGCCCACAAGCCGAGACGTGTACAATGAAGAGTGTGAGCACATGCAGATCTATTGGTTCAGCTAGCGAGGTTGTTTTCTTGTTCTCGCTGCCCAAGGAAGGGAATTTGCCACTCGTACGTGATTTCGCTTCTGTTCGTTGGGCTCTGGGTGCTAAGGGTACTACTGACCAAGCGGTTGATAATGGTGTGTGCAGCCGTGTGTGCAGCGTGTATTGATGTGTGTTTGCTAGCATCTTTCGTCTACAATCCCAGAGTACTTAGCGAGATTAAATCCGTTCCCCTAGCGTTCGTCCCTGGCTTAAGTATTGTTTCTGCTTAGAGTGAAAGTTGGGCACTGGATAGTGTGGTTAAATTCTGTGCAGAAAGTAACCACTGCAGTGACTTGGGATGGTGAAGCAAGTTGCTTGATTTCTTAACAAAGCTTGCGATACAAACGGTATGATCGCATTGTTTGTATCAGTTTACACATACATGATCTGTTATGAAGCTGGTTGTTTTTATCTGTTTCAAACCGAAGAACAATATTTTATAAACAAATTAAACAATTAAAAGGGTTTGCTATGCAGCATGTCCAATATGAAGGGGTTCCCAGCGATATTTGTTCAACTACAATATGCATAAAGAAGCTGTATTAAAAATAATACTTTTAGAACTTTTTTGCAATTTTTTAGTGAGTTATTATATTTAGTAGGAATAATAAAGAATCAAAAATTTAATATTTTGTACTTGTGAGAACTTGTAGTAGGCTGCAAAAACTAAAAAGATAATTTAGTACAAAAGAACATACTTATTGAAACAACCAAGTGCATGATCCGAAAGGGTGTTACTCTCTATTTGTTGTGCGCAAATAGTGAAATAGTCGACGAATACTATTATATATAATTCAAAGAAAACGTGCCTTACAAATACACGTTTATTATAAATTCTACCAACACCACTTCCGACGTCAACGTTTTCAGAATCATAAAGCAAACAGTAACATCAATTGGAAAGCAGCCCTATAACAAGCAGCTAAAAGCACTTCCCTAAAAAATCCATAAAACACTGATAAGAAATAGTGTTCATTCTGTCGAATTTATCCACTCATCGTGTGCCCATAACTCCGAAAACCGAACCATTGAGCTGCTTCCCAGCCCGAGCAAGCAGCTTCAACCGACACAGTCAGAAAGCTCTCAGCCAAGGCTCCGAGTGTATGGCTAACATTTTAGTGCTAGCCCGTCAGCCACCCATCCGTTGGCTTAAAAGTGTGTTCACATCGCGTGTGTCCATGGCACCGTGCTCTCTGGTCGACGGTGCAGCGCACGGATAGAAGCTACTTGGCCGTTAATTGAAATTTACCATGCACCCGGGCGCAGCTTACTTCCGGTTGGTCAGCGTTCGAAGTGGAGTGTAAGATGGTTTGCATTAAAATCTTGTCAATAGTTGGAAAAACGAAGACGCAGTAGTGGAAACAGGGCAGTGGTCTGAAAGAAATATCAATTTACAGACATGCACACAGAGCTCAAACGTTTGAATTTGTGTGTGTTGAATGTATGGAGCACATACAGGAGATAGTACGGGTAAGTAAAGGAAGCATCCATTAGCAAACACATGCTAATTTAAACCAGCCATTAACGTTGACTCCAAGAGTCTGCTGAAGTAGCTTTCCATTAGTACGTTATTGAATCATCATTACAACCGTTACCTTATTTACTTTGGTATCATTACTATTGAGCACAGTAAAAACTTCTTAAAATAAAGCCAAATGTTGTTTCAACACTCAACTTGCGGTGCGGCTAATTCTGGTAAGATTGAAAGATAAAATACTGATTTTTTTTCAATATGTTTCAACACTTTTTTAGCTATTTTATCATACTAACATTAAGATAAGGCAGCACAAGAATTGCTTTCTTTTTCAATGTTTTCTTCAACATTTAAACTAATATTTTAACAATAAAGTAAAACTTAAATTACATGGCATTAAAACTACAAGCATCAGCTCACTATTAAGTATTGTTCTTTTAAGTACCTTTTGTTAGAAGTAAAAACGACATAACTCGAAATAATCTTTTTTTTTCCTTACAAAATACAGCAATACAGTGCTTCTCAAATGTACACAAAAACAAACACGCCGTAACTTTCTAGCCACACCATCAGATAAAAAAAAACCTCGACCAGTTTCAAACTCGCGCCAAACCACATGCCAGCATACTTTGCCGCGTTTGTGGCGTTTACCGCTTTCACTGCGAAAGTTCGCCCATCCGCCTTCTGCCACGCACCTCGTACGCTGGCGCTCCATGGAACTAGCCGCAAAGATATCGTGCATATTTTAGCCATAAATTTTAAATGTTTTTCCGCACGTCAGTCGGTAACAGACGATCCTGGGTGGTCTCCTTTTTACACGCTCGCGGACGGGAATGTTCGCTACTCGCGCTTCACCTCCCAAAACGCCCCTCCCGTCTGGTGGTTTTACATTCAATTCCAATTCCCTTCCTTCACCACTCGAAGCAATCGAAGCGATCGAAAAAGCACGATCGCTTGTGGGCTCACCGATTAAGGATCACTTGCGCATGCATGGAAAGTGAATGCGTGTGTGTAAATTGCTTCTTTTACCCGTTTGGTTCATAATTTTGCATGACGTTCTAGAGCCTCACAAAGGAGAGTATTTCCGAGCAAGTGGGACGGGGTTTGGTGACGGCTTCTATTTTTTTATGTGTCCTACAACTTTCAATTGGTTGGCATACAAAAAACACGTTTCATCGAAACTTTTTCAACAGCTTCTTCGCTGGTGTGCTTTCTCACTTCTGCCCACTAAACAGCAGCAAGGAGCAACTGGGAAGAAGCATTGAGTTTGGTACAGGCGAAATAACAGCCAAAACAAATACCACAAACAATCATAATGCTACCTTCTCCGTTTCGATTCGACGGAGTTGGAGTGTTTGTCCCTGTTAAGCTACGGTACGAGCTATCAAACACCCGTAAACCGTCGATTGCTGTTCTGGCACGCTTTGCCTTTCCTCTTGTTTTGAAAACACACACACACACACACACACACACACACACACACACACACACACACACACACACACACACACACACACACATACAAAACACAAACACACACATTCCAATGGTAACACAAGAGCTTGACTTTTCCCATCCGTTTTCCGCTGCTTGACAGGAGAAAATATAAGTTTTGATCAGTTTTTCTTTTCCATTTTGACATTTTTGGGGATTGTTTTTCTGTTTTGCATACTTCAACACGCAAACGTCTAGATATCGGGCTACCGGTCCTAGACATTAGCTCAACTTTTATGCTAGTATCAGCTCTGAGACCATTTTAAAGCTTGTGTTTTGTGATACGAGAAGCGTGATCGAACACCCTGAGAGAAAATGTTTTCTTTTTATGGGGCTTTTGATTTGTCGAAAATTGACTTCAAAGTACTTCACTTCAAACAAAAATGATAAATGAAATGTCTTTGTTGGTAAAATGATAAATAATATTTTTGTTAAAAATCTTGTAATCACCAAGAACCGTTTAGCTGCTGGAATAATTTCATGGACACACAATATTATAACCAGAAAGACTAAGGGCAATGTTAGCCTCTCCAAACTCTTATCATTCGATCTCGCAATACGGTAATCCTATCACCGAGATCGAAACAAATGTACCTTTCGATCGATATCTCAAGCTCAAACCATACACTTTCGAAACCATTCGAAATAAATGGTCCATTCGATCGGGTAATCAAGAAATGGTCAGTAAAATTCAGTGCCACCCGAATGTTCCAATGAAGTTTTCTGCCGCGTTCTTAACGATCCGCAAACGTGAGGAGTGTGTAAAACCGTACACTCAAACACGCCATTTGCCCTCAGTTCTGTAAAATAAATGCCACCCGGATCAACTACTACTAACACCACCACCACCACCACTACTCCGTACGCTGGTCAACGCGCCAGCGTCCAGGTGGTGCTTGGCACTTGGTACGGTGGCACTAAGAGACCATAAAATAATTAGTTAGTACTGTAAACGACTCACCCGGTCCGTGACCGAATGCCAAATTCCACACAAATCCAACACCATGAAGTCGTTACCGGTGACCAAACAAAAGAGCTAAGACAAGGTATGAAAGGAAATGGAAGCTAATGAAAACAACAAAAAAAAACCTCCCAGTACGACCTGCATCATCGAACAGCAGCTCTCCAGTGCTGGTGGCAAAACGGAAAACTTTCCCATCGGAATGGCCCTCATCATAGCCCCCCCCCCCCCCCCCCTTCTCCACGCATCGCTCGAGCTGGCCATCCCGACTTACATCTGCCTTCGGGCGGCCAGCCGTAAACCGTAATGGCCAACTAATGTCGTCTTAATGCAAATCATTGCCCAACGCCCAACGGTGCATTGGGGTTGTTTGTTTTCAGCGGCGAAATCTTCGAGAGTGCGGAACTTAACGAAAAAGTAATTATCTACTGCTTCCCCTGTCCGTGATTCTGCGGGCGAAGAAAAGGATTTTTCGTCCCGTTGGTTGGCTTTTTTTTATATTCATTTTCCCTTCCACTTTTGCACGCCATTAAAACACAAAGCCACCGTGGGGAAATCGGTCAGAGATCAGCACTGATTACGTGTCGGATATTCCGAACCGCCCCGACTCGACCGACCGCTCGCCCCAGCCGGGGAGAATGTAGATAAGTGGGCTGATAAATTGACATTGCCCAGGGGAGTACGCGCGCACGCTCGGTGCGCTTGGCGCTTGCCCCAGGGCGCCCCCACTGCCAAAGCCCTTGCCGGTACACATTGCAATAGTTACTCGTGTCGCAGCTTCCCTCTCCCTCCCGCTCAACCCCCCCTCGAAGCGTAGGGATCGCTCATAACCGTTAAAAGAAAATGACTTTTTTGTCTGCTTCTCACATTTTACGCTTTTCTCTCAGTTGCACCATAAACTCGTGTTTTTTTTTGTATTCCTTCTTTGTCGCCACCCCTCCTGCACTTTGTTGTTTGCCGCTGGTCTTTGCGGTTTCGAGAGGTCTTGCACCTAAATGTGATTTTTCTATCCACGCTACCGTTCCCGCCAACATTCTTTTCATCCGCTTTGACGGTGGAGCGTAACTTTGACCAGCAGCTCCCCCCCGGCTATCAACGACGACGCCATCGTTCGTGATGCGCTGCCGTCTGCGTCGGACAGGCTGTTTATGCGATATCGCATTCTTCTAGCGGTGCACTGCACCAAGAAGCTTCGTGCATTGTGTGTGTGTGTGTCCTTGGAAACTAAATTAAAACTCAAAAATTGAAAAACTTACCACCGTTGAAGTGTTCCGGCCTGCCTGGGGCGATGCGGACAGTGCGGTGTGGCTCTTAGAATGAGCTTTTTTCCCGATTCAGCTTCGTCAGTAACTCTTTGGTTGGTGCTGGTTGTGCTGTATGATGGTAGACAAACCCGACTGGATGAAATGGGTGCGGATGGGTCTAAGCATCTTTTAGCTTGATGAAGAAGCTTATCGGATTATTGGGAGGAATCATTAGTTGTTAATAAAAATGTACTGGCGCTAGCATTAATCACGATTCAGTAAGTAATTAGTAATAGTGAATAACTAAATCAGATGAAGTTATCAGTTTTGAGTATAATTTAATAAGCTTAGTACAATTTTAGTTAATTTAATGTTAGAAACTGTATTTTTTCTCTGTATTTTTAAAGTTAGAAAAACTTTTATATGATAAAACATTAAAATTTTTCACATAGATTATTTTATTTTGTAAACATCTACTGATACATATCGGCAACACTACGGAAAATGTATCGTTTTAAAACAAAGAATCGTTGTAAACGTAAGCAAGCAATGTGTTATTGGGTAGATTGAAGATCGGGCAAAATCTTGAGATGGAAAACTAACATCAACTGAGCAAAGCTGATTAAGTAGCGTATGTGGAAAAGTGTTTGCCTTGAACAGTACCCGGTACTTCTTTGCCTGGAACATAATCGACGTGGTTTGGCGCGAAAATGCATTGCACTTCGACTTCGATTACGTTTCATGGTATCAGTTCGATATACAAAAACATCACAAATCAAAAAGACCATAGTGCATCCGGGTGCACTTGCAGTCCATTTGTACCGTTGAAATTCGACCCGGGAGCAAACATATCGTTTTACGCTGTCCTGCCCGTAACCCAAAAAACAAATGGATCGTCCAACAACAACCACAACAAAAAACACCACCACACAAACATAAAACCCACCGACACGCATATCTCATTAATGCACTCGCGGCTTTGCGCTATCAATCATCATAAATCATTTAGATCGCTGTGCTTCGTGCGAACGTATCGAATGACAGATCGATCGGTTTACTGGGGTGCCAGCTGCCGCAGCTCCAGTTTTGATTTCCCCTTGCTGATATCTCGCTCAGCAGCCTAGAGTGTCGCTGAAGTTCATTACACACACACACACACACACACACACGTGTACGAGCTCAAGCGCGCACACAGCATGTACCCGTAGAGAATGCATCCTCCGAGGGGCAAGCTTAAAACGCAAGCTAATTGTAGACTAATTAGATTTATTATTCCACCAGTGCAAACGAAATGACCCAGTGTCGAGGGATGAGCCAGCAGAATCGATACCGGCCGCTCACCAATTTACGGCCCTTTTCATCAACGCCCCAAGCGGGAGCGGCCAGCACGCCGCCCGCGGACGGACGCGCAAACAGCAGACACACAGACAGCGTCGTACAGCGGCGCGACGCGAAATGACAACGGCGTGTGTCGTCAGCGTCAGAGGCAAACGGGGAACGATCGCATACAATGTTTATTCTTGCTAATTTATTTGCCACTGCTCTTAATTATGCCTAAACAAACACGGCACAATTTACTGACCTCCCGTTTGTTGCCGTGCCCCGTTACCCCGGGTTCTCTCAATTCCGACATTGTGTCCGCAGTTGCAGTATCGGCCACGGTGCACGGCACGGTACCACTAAAACCACGGCTGCTGACTTCTGTGCCGCAGCTACCATGTCAATGGGTCGGTCCAAATTCAGAGAACAACAGAGAGAGAGAGAAGAGGGGAAGGGAAGGGTTCTGATTTTGTTCGACGCTTCGTGGAACGCGTGGCCAAATAAACACGCACCGACCGGAACTAGTCCGGCACCGGAAAGGCACCACAAACAATGGCTGCTGCGCGGAAGCTTCGTGGCGCGAAACACGCAGATGCATTAGTTAACGAGCGTATGCGGTGCGCTGTTTTATACGTGTTGAATGTCGTACGTTTTCGTACGCAAAAAGCTGCTGGCTGGCTTAATCAAATGCCCCGTAATCAACACCGATGGTTAGGATCAATCTCGGTAAAAGACGTTTCAAGAAAATAGTAGCAAAAGTAAATAAAGTTATACATGATTAAAGCATACAACAGAAGAGCTAATTGACCTGCACACCGAAAGCATACCGATTGTTTCATTTTAGTAGAGCATAATCACACCATAATCATTGACACTTCATTCATACCGGCTGGGAGGAATTGGATTTGCCCACAAGTGGATTTAATTTTTTTTTTAATACTCCTCTAACAATAGAGGCATTCGATTCAATCAGCATCCTTTTGACTTCGCTCGCTGGCGCCTTTTTCTGCTTGAATTCTTTCTTTCTAGAGAGTTTCTCGCTTCATTACTCCGCGCAGTACATTCCTATTGTTCCGCCATTCGTCGTGAAGCATCAGGATTGTTAATTAAGTTTTCTCACAACTAGCCCTAGCATTTGATCATACTGCTGCTGCTGCTGTAAGTACTGTTTTGTTTTTTGCTTGCAATTTTGAATCGATCCTTAAAAGGAGCTGGTACCGTCTAGAAGGATGTGTTTAAGTTAGCGCATTTTTCTCGCTTTTGCGCTCTATCTTCCGTACGCCGTTGCCACGGTGACAAACGCTTTGGCACATGTTTTTTTCGTTCCTCTTAAATCACTTCCCACTATCGTGCGATCGGTGAAGCGTTCGCTTCACTTCCTTTGCCAGCCAGTATTATTATGTATTACTGATTTACTTTCCTTTCGCTTAAGCCATCCCGTCGGGGCGCTCAGGCCAAACGCAGCCACTGCTGCTTGCGTCTTTGTTCGAAATAAATTAAATAATCCCTTTCTTTCTCTATCCACTTCGCAGGACGGCACGTGAACAAAAACGAAGGGAAGGAGAATTTAAATTAAAAATATCATCCTCATCCTGGCACACATTGCTTGCCCGAGCCCGAGTAGTGGTGATGCATTTGCTCGACGATGCACGTTCGATTGCAGCACAGACTGCGGGAGTGGGACCATGCCTACCACCATCACCACCACCATTCACGAGCAAGCAAAGCTCTCCCTGATTCGGATTTAATGCAATCAATAATCCATTCTCGAGACGGCGAGCAAGCAGTGCTATTTTCTTTTCCCGTACCCGTGAAGATGGTAAGAAGATGGTGGAGACGGCCGGCAGATCGAATTACGCTCGATGCAATATGCATTTGGACGGAAGGCTTTGCGCCGCCGAGTGCTTCGTTAAGGAAGAGTTATTTTCATTAAAAGAAAACCATGATCAAAGCAGTTTTTCTGGGGAAAGCTCATGATAGTTGGCTAATACGACAATTTGGAGCGATCGGTACGAGTCGACACAATGGAGTGTGCATTGTGGTTTCGTGCTTCACCGTAGGCCAAAATGGCTTTGCTGTCTTACATCAGGTAGAAGAATAGGAAAATGCATAATTTGCTAACAAACTAAGTTGTTAAGCGAATTACTGTCAAAGTGCTGCTCTTGGATACCACTCAATATCTTTACCATGCATTAGTTTTACGTACATGGTTTATGTTATGAAGGTCTCATATTATAGGATGGTACTGATGTGCTAGTTAGCAAATGATAAATCTCTCGGCCTTTCCAATAACAGTACGATCATAAACTGAATAGATCGAGGTAAATTTTTTTTTAAGTTCTTAATCCGTTTAAATACAAATACTGGGTAAAATCTACCCTGATGCGTGTGCAGCAGTTTATCTTGCTTCATTTTTATTGTTTACTGATAGCTATCTGATTGTAAAAAATAATTTAGTTGATGATTGATTCTGGTTTCCTTTGCAATTCAACATGAAATTTTATTTCTCTCAATTTCAATAATCTTCTGTCACATTTATTTATATTCTATTGTTTTACCCTCAAAAACCCCTGCATTGTTACAGCCTCCATTCAAAGCTTCACAGTTTAATAATATCTCGTTTAGCTTAGCCGTCAATCCAATCAGCGGCTTTAACTGCACTCTCAAAAATTGTTCTCGTGCAATCCCATCGACACATCACAATGATAGCCGAACAGAAAAAAAACCCGCCCCAAAAACCACACCAAACAGTACACGTTTTTGGCGCATCCACAGTGTGAGCGGATTAAAACGTAACAAATCGCATCCCATTACAATCGTCCACAGCACCAAACGTAATCACAGCGCACCATTTTGCCCAGGCCCTGTCTGCGTGCATTGTCGCCGACACCCCGGCATTCGTACACTATTGTTGGGCTGTATAAATCCTTTCGCTCGATACGCAGTGTTCATACCGACACCCCGACACCATCGGTACGTGAAATTGAACGAGTATTTCTTTATTTCTAATAACAGCATTTCCTCCCGGCTGGATAGGAAGAAAAAAAGATTGATGAATTGTTGGATGCGAAAAATACAGCTACAGCTGCGAAAACTAACAGCCACAAAATAACTGCCTCACCATGGTGTTTCAGCATCGTTCGCAATGTCGTGACACCTACAAAGCTAGAACGCGACCATAGGAAACGTCTGACAAAATCTTCCATTCACACGTGGCGTTGTCATTTACGAATGTTTTCGGCGCTTTTTTCTGTACATGCGCTCAACCATTGCAAAAATACTGCCACATTTTAACCAACACAACATTCCTCTGATCCACTAGCTACAGTGTCATTGCTGCTACATACGAGCAAACAAAAAACTACACGAGAATCAGTTGAAAAAGCCAAAGATGTGCCAGTTGAAGGTTAAGCGTGAGAAGAATTTAATTTCAAGGCGTTGCGCTCCGTGGTGAACATTTTCCGAGCTAGTATACTATATGAGTCCGATTTTTTGTGCATAAGTTGAGATGTAAAAAAAAGAGTTAGAGTTAATGTGTGTGTGTGTGTCAGAGAGAGAAAGAGAGAGAGAGAGAGATAAATAAAGAGAGAGAGAAGCGTTTTGCTACTAGCTACGTCGCTGGAACCACATACTTAAAGTAGGATGTCCATGAAACTAGTACCTAACTAGTAAGTTTACATCGTACAGTCGTCGAAGTGACATTTTAAGCATCGCAACGTCATAAATTATGGTGTAAATTGTAAATTATGGTATAAATTTCACATTTAGTAATTCGAAAACTGGTACATAGGTGACCTAATTCAATCGTCACTCATTGTCTAAGGTTAGTAGGAACAATAACAGTTGAGAGCAGTTTTCCGCTTAGTGTCTTCAGAAATTGTCAAGGGTTAAAATTAGAAAATATTTAAGCATTACTTCCGTAGCCATTCTTTGTGAATAAAAAAAGAGAAAATTTATGTCATACCAGACTAAACTACTACAATAGACAACTTTGAATGGATAACTGTTGTCTCATTCTTGCGAATCAATCATTCCAACAACTCCCAACGCATAATTCTCTTTTTTTTCCAGCAGATACTCACACATGCTACTTAGTGCCTTCAAATACCATCGTAATGAAGTATCCAACCTTGGCAAGCACATGTCGGCCGGTGTCCTCTGTAACGAATAATGTTGTTATAAATATGAAAGAGCCTTCCTGAGTTCATTTCTTTTTGCGGAATTTATGCATTCACATCGCATCGGATAGTGAACGTGTTGTCCACCTGCTGCTTATACCATTGAGTATGGCCAGAGTAGATAACACTAGAGTAGAGGAGGTTGCAAAATAAATGAAACAAAACTGAGAGCCAACAAAATTGTCTCTCGACCGTGTACACCCACCTTGGTCCACCTCACCCATCCAGCTATGATGGGGACCGATGGGGAAGATATAAAACAAAAACAACGCAAAAAAGCAACGGACGTGAGATTTGATTTCGAGATGTGAGAAATGATAAATATTCATTCACCAGCGCAAGTCAACGCATCAACGCACACAAGACAATTTTTACTTTCACTTCGGTATTCATAATGTCTTTTTCATGCAGTACAGACGATTCCGCACACGCACTGCAGTGTTCAATGCAAAGCTTTGTGAGATTGTGATCCTGAGCAAGGAAATATGGAGGTTGAGGTCGTTTTGAGCCTAAAATAATTTTCAAAAATTCAAACCTGCTCTTAAAGCATCGAGCAGTCTTCAAGCATGCTATTTATTGCTTACGGTGAACGGTGCACAAAACCCCATTACTCATCCATGCAATGGTTTTACAAAGCTTTTTTTCCGACCGTTCGTTGGCCACCGTACCATTGCTCGTTGAGCTCAACTGTGGTGGTGTAGTGTTGAAGACGGACCCAGCAGTGTGAACCCTGGCGATAATTGAACCATTTCACCGTAATCAACCCACAGCACAGCAATTGGAACGAACGAATCATTTGCTATCGTATTTGGTTTCCATTTTCCACACCAACATTGATTATTCATGGAAAAACGACACAGGCCGGAACGATCGGTTTGGTACGATGGTTGGTGGTGAAAGAGATTTCTGTCAACTGAGTATGCACACGGAATGTTTACCGATTTCCTGGGGGAGAAACAATAATAGGCAACCAATTTTTATTGGATTGGACAGTGTGCATTACAAGTTGTAGGGATGTGTGACGCGAATGTAAGCCGCCTTAACAGCAAGAGAGCATATTTTAACGTAGAATCAATAGAACATAAACATAGAGAATTGTTACCGTTAAATGTTCAACAAGGACATGAATGAGTAAAGACATTTGTGCATTTATTTGTTGTGTCATACACCAACGAAGAAAAGCAACTCTGACAGAGGGTTCAGATTAGAAAAGACAGTAAAATTAGACTTGTGATCGAACGAATTCATACACAGGAAAGAGCATTCTGGTAAGTGGAAAGTCCAATCTGTCACAAATAGCTAAGCCAACAAATGGTTCAAGCCGGCTTCTCGTGAAGCCACCATGAGGGCTAACAAGACGTTTTAAGATGATAACTGCTTCCTTTACTTTAAACATTATACAAGAGTCATATTTTTTGTTCGTAAAACACTTTAATAATATAAAAAAAGCTGAACTTTAACTTGTGCAACGCGTGGAAGATAAATATGATGTAATTAAACATATTTCGGATGAAACATATTTTTAACTGCACGTTTCGCGAACAAACAAACCTATTGAAAAAAGCATGTGATGTAATAATTTTCCAACTCAAACATACCTATCATTCCTTTCAATGCAGCTCCTACACTAAACAAGCTCCAGCACGAACTCCAAAAAAAAAACAGCACGAAAAGACAATCAAAACGGCACGAAACGAACGCGAGACGGGGGAATGGAAATGGCACCCTAAAAACCATTCGCGATCCATGCCAGCAAACATTTACCCGAATGCTCAATTTGGACAATGCAAACAAAGTGCAACAAATAGCAAACGCTCAACCATGGCGCAAAGCGTGCTATCGAATCCAATAGGCACAAGTGCTGCGAGAGTGTGAGCGTACGAGAAGCAGCATGTGGGAAGAACGCGAAAGGGGCAAAAAAAGCCAACCCCACCGACGTACGACCGCACCAAGATGAAATTTCCTCGAAACGCGATATTATTCCGCATTATCTGAATATATATTATGTTATTTGTACGGATTTCCTACCTACTCCTCGGAGCTCCCCCTTTTAAAAAAATCCTCTTTTTTTGTCCGTCATCCCACGGCCGCTTCGGTTCCCTTTCCCGAGTCCTGGTCGGGCAAGCGTTCCTACCGGGCCACCCCGATCGGGAGACGTTTGCCTATAAATATTTATAATGCTCAGCAGATTTGCAGCAAAAACACCACCCACATACACACACACACATGCCTCAGTCACTTGACATTCTTCCCGGGGAATCCTTGTGGCTTTCGGATGCCTGAAAGCAGCAGTAGGTCTACCATCATCCGGCCGCCGCTCCCTTAACCATGTTGCCGATCCCATAAGAGCGATGTACTACACGACCAGGCAGAGAAAGAGATAGAACTTAAAAAAGGGAGTTAAACTGAGCCAACGCACACGGGTAGGGCTCGAGGGCTGGTCCTGTGCCGCACAGAGCCACCGCCGCACCGTGGGAGACGGTATGAATTTATATACGTACCCGGTGGGCAATGGTAATGGTAGGACATCACCCGCTCTTGTGAACCAACCTCCCCTCAAACAGTCGGGAATGTGCAACGACCGTTTGACTTCACCTACAGCTACCACCTACTCCCTTATTTCCTGATCTTCACCTTCGGCAGTTATCTGCTTCTTTCCACCAAAATGGGGGAGGTTTCCCCTCCCGCGGTACTTGAGCCAAGTTACGGCAATGTCTGCAGTACCTTCAATTTGACACAATAGCCGTATTGCTTCCACCTCCACGCGCAATCGATGGCGGAATGCTGTGTGAAACAGACCCGATGCTTGCGCTTTCGGGATAGATGGAGCGAGCGTGTTTCAAACGGAATCCGGCAAACGATTGTCATATTCAAAGTCAAAACATTCTAGGCTGTTTGCCGATTGCAAGGGAATGGCATATAGAAATGTATAAATACATATTGTAACATATTCGTTTTCCACTCGACAGCATAAGTGAAAAGCTTGAAAAGCTGTAGCCTATTTTTGGACTGTGTTGCTTATCCTCTATAGCAATCAAATGGCAACGCCAACAACCTAGGAAAACGAAGTTCCAATTTTCGATATGAATTATCATATGAATCAATCGACGTCATTGGATGAATTTCAATCATGAAATGGAGACTGTAGTATACATGCGGTTGAGATAAATAAAACGTATGGAAAATTGTTCATTGAACTGGTTTACCCTACAGATTATTTCCCTATATATTTTCAAACAATCTACATTTGTATTATGCGTTAAATAATTTAATTGTTTATTATTCTAAAAATTATTACCAGTGCTACAAGTAGATAGCCTGGATTAACAACTGCGTCTAGCCACAGTTTTCAAAGTATGCCTAAGTGTGCTTTATAAAATAAACCTAAAAAGTAAAAACATACCAGTCGCCTTCCTGCAACAACCCTCCCAAAGTGTGCGATTTGTCGGCTACCAGGCGCCTCCATCGCAGTCACTGCTTGGGCCATTCTCACTTTGCACCGAACAAGCTACTCCTCGTTTGGCCAACAACACATGCGAGAAGTGATAAAGTAGTCCGCACAAAACAAAAACCCACTCAAGTAGGATAAGAGGCCGGCTTAACAGGCCGATGGTTGTGTTTCTTTCATGACGTACGATGATATCCACTCGGGCCACTCCTTTGCCCCCAGTGCACTTCCTTTCACACGTCCAACCTTCTGTTAGCAATAATTGGAAACGAGTTCAAAAAACAGCTGGACCACCATTCTTAACATACACACACACAAACACACACACACATGTATGACGCAAGCACTCAAGCTGTCGTCATAGAGATAACAACAATAGTGTATTATAAGCGAGCATAAGGTAGCGCTTGCTTCCGCATTCGGACGAGTCCCTGGGACGAGCTACCCAAACGCTAAATGATATAAATTGCTCATTTATAATAAATACTCCCTACCGTGGCCGTCCACCTGCTGCCCTGTCCCCTTTCGACCATGAAAAAAAACACTGTTCAAGCAGTCATATTTGCAACGTAACGTGCGCACACAGCTTGATACCGAAGACGAAGACGAATCGGCTGCTGCCCCGGGGTACTTTCTTGGCCAGTCGACAGCGAAAAGTCATACTCGCAAAGACACAACAAAGCAGGGGAGAGAAGCAGAGTGGATAGAAAACAGAAACCCCAGCAAAACAGTTCGGACCAAGAAAACGTGCCCTGCTACTCCTGCCAAGTGGCCATCACTGACAATGGCTGGCGGGTGGAGGACGGTGCGAAGCTGTGCGTGCTTCACCATGATCATTTTGGCTTTGCAAGATGAGACACGCCGCGGAAAGGATGCTGAGTAACCTCGGTGAAAAAGAATGAAATAAATTAGACAACGGATCGGTAGCGAATGGTAACGGCGGCGGCACAGCGTGGTGCTTGGGCCGACGAGCTTCCGCATTAGAGCGAAAATGACTGTTGACCTCGGCACACAAGCCGACAGCGATTTGTTTCCCCGAGAACATTTGATGCCCCTCGTTGCCAACAGTGATCGGCAATAATGGGGTGCTCGGTGTTATTAGGCAGCAAATAAAAATGCTCACCAGAGAAGCTGATTCCGTGTACAAAGTACAAACAGCAACTGGGGATCGTTGGTTTGTATTTTTGGAATATACGCTTCGTTTGGGGAAATACGTACATTAGCGAGGTATTATAATATTTCTGACGTTGATGCTCCTACCTGAACCGCACTGTAGCTATGCAAGCAGGAAATATAAAACGTATCCCGTCCCGACACATTTCGTCACACTGGACTGGGAGATGGCGCACAACAGCTTCGCCCGTAATTATTCGCCATGCCAAATCGAATGAGCATTCTCTACAAGCACTCTACACGCCGACTCCGGGCTGAGCTCCTGCTGCTGCTACTGCTGCTGCTGCTGCTGCCATCTTATCCCTTGCTGTGCTTACCCACCTCTGCTGGGGAAGCACACGAAGCGAACAGAACGCTTCAGCTAGGATAATTTCCAGTCCGTTGCCGTTGCCCACCATGTGGTTGGCATGGTGCGGCACACAAAACATGCTGCCCGTAGGATGGATGGACAGGGATGAGCACGATGGCATGGTAAAAGAGGACAGTAACCGGAGGATTAAGCAACCGAACGAACGCTTAGTGAACCGGTGGTCGGGCGGAGCGTGTAAGTGTGTAAGCGGTTAGTCGAAAATAAATGTTGGACATCATAAATGAACGCGAGCCCGTAGGGAGGGAGGAAGCGGAGGCAAAGCGGCTGGATAGCCGAGTGAAAGATTCATTTCCTACGGAAACCGGAACTTCCGTTTCGCACCGACGGTGATTAATTGTTTGCGTCTGCCGGTCCGTTTTACTCCGGCACATTCCGTTTTCGACGGGGGTTCCGTTTTCGCCATTCGCCCATCGCTACCGCTTCCCAGTAAAGCGGGAGTAAAAATAAAACAATAAAAAGTTAATATGAGAAACTTTGGTGCTGTAACGATTACCGAAAATGGCACCCCAACCGGGAATGGACGGAGCTGGGCCCGGCAATGGCTTGATGACAAATCTCAGCTCAGTGCTCTTAGTCTTAGTGGAGGGGGGGGGGGGGTTGTATTCCGTGTGGCTAAGCATAGAGCAAAAAATGAGCTAAAATGGGTTGAAGCGCGTTGATAGGAAATGAAATAGGGGGAAATAATGGCTATAGTTTCACCATTCGTCTGATGGATTCCCTGGCGCGAGTTGCAGTACTGAAGTGTAATAACGGCGATGGGAACTAAAGTATGACAAACCGTTATACTGCATAATACAATGCTTTTGTATGGAGGTTAACTGGCAACCATATCAGCTTATACATTTTTCTATCATTATTAGTAGATCTTATATGCTTTCTCCCTTTATGCGTAAATTGTGGCGTATATGGTTGGGAACGGAATTAAATGTGGTCGTTTAGAGCCATTTATTTTTAAGCTTCTATCCTTCAACAGTCTTACACATCAATACCTGAAAAATTTGGAAACTAATTTCCTTTAAATGAGATATTTAAACAATATTTTCAGATAATTTAAGTAAATAAAACTGCGTGGTAATATCGACTATTAATCACTAGGCGTCTCCATCAGGTCTACGATGGATTTTGGCTCTTTTTGATACTTATTTTAAAAAACAAAATCAATTCAGTATTATTAAGAAAGCATTGTACTCAATAAGTAACACTACACAAAAAGCTTATCACAGTATCTCCTTGGAGTATATAAGCAAGATGAAAATAATGATGAAGTCGGCAATAACCTTTATCAATCCGTTTGATTGTAATTTGATACAATGTGTTCAAGCTGCCCTTCTGGCTTTTATTCCATAACCCTGCATTTTCTTTACTTCAAGCAGTTCTATAAATTAAAGAGAAAACGTTACATGAAGCGCCAGAAACCGCGTTTAAAGTTTAAAATCGGCTCACTCATAATGCGATAAGATTCAGCAGTACAGTGTCCTAGGTGCGATAGCTTTCAAATCCCCGTGTGCGAAACCTGCGAAAGTTAAGCTCGTATTTTATAACCATTATCGTTACACCATACGCCTCACAAACGCCTTCAGATGCATAAACGGTGGTAAGGAAAGAGTGTGGTAAAATGTTTCACTCGCATATCGTATCCTTCAACGACTACGCACACACACACACACACACACACACACGCTAGCCTATCTAAATCGAAATCAATATCGCGATTGCTTAATCTCGCACCGTACGGTAAAGTTCTGCTTCCCTTTCCCACGTGTCGAATATACGGAATCGACCGTTTGAAATTCGACGCCTTCCGGCAGGGCAGACGCTCACTTACGTTCAATTACGACACGCTTCCGTCGATCACGGTCGCGATAAAAGTCATGCGATGATTCACGTAGCGCTAATCACTGATCGAACTCTCATTTAGCCGACGGGCTCAGCATCTACCGCTTCTCGTGATTGGAACTTCCGCTTGTGGTTGGCGAACTGCTGCTGAGGAGGGAAGGTGGATGAAAACGCATCCGACGTCACATTTTAATCAAAACACAATCTCACCCATCCATGCTTCGCCTCCCATGGATACATGTTCATTAAGTATGTACGTGCGTGCTTTAATCGGTTTTTGGTTCGTTCAGTTTTGGCTCCTGCCTGCCGCGTTACGTTACATCCCAAGGCGTCTGTGCTAGTTTACGCCCCTCGTCATGTTGCTCGTTGTGCGCGATGGCTACACAAAGAGGCTTGCATTCCGGTTCACTTCCCGCCTCGACTTTACGCAAGCGGATTAGGGCGTAGTTTTCCTTTAGTGGCTTCAAACCACATAGCATTCCGTGAAGGTTTATGCCATTTTCTCTTACACGCGTGTTTCACTTTTTCTGCCTGAGATGCTCCCTGAATTACTAGCGGACGGTCAGGGTCGACAGTACCTCTTCGTCCCATCCACCAGATGCCACCATCACAATCTCCACCCGACCCACCAATGTCCGGTACCGGTTCGAGATCCTTGTTGAATTGAAACTGTATCCTCATTGACAGGCACTTGAGCACACGATGATTAGTGCGAACCGTCCCAAGGCACCCGCCGGAAAATCCCTTTTTCCGTCACTGACGTGGGTCAATTTTACCTTCCTCCATTCACTCTCACGACCGATCACCATAGTTCCAATGGCGGTAGCCACAACAAACGGTCACAGCTACTGGCGTGTTTGAAGCATGGGAACACCCTTGTCCTTGATCAATTTCGTCGAATATCTTAACCCTTTGCCGGTATGTTTTTGCTCTCTGCTGCCAAAGTCCTTTTCAACCTTCAAATCCGGTTTCATCGTCATTCGTTGGTGGTGCTGCTACTGCTGCTACTATTAGGAATGGTCGATCATCGAGTATATGATTCGGTAGTTGATTGATTGAGGGATTTCGTTGCGTGGAGGGTCTCATTTTCGGAAACCTTCGGAAAAGTGTTTCAAAATATTCAATTTAATTTCCCAGTTGATATGAAATAAAGACGTGGAATATTGCGAAGAATTTATTTCTTATTTCAAATCATTGGATTCTAACCAATGTCTTAAAAGCGTTTTTCTCAGAGACAGTATTAAAGCTAATGCAGCAACATTGAAATATGCTTGAATTAGTCATGTTTTATGTAAACCATAATGAAAATGTCTACGTCATAGTGTGCATTGCGACATAAACGTACTAAAATGAATGTAAAGTATTTAGGAAAAAGCCAAAACATAAAACACATTCCCCTAATCCACACTACAGCTAGTAGTAGCGTAGAAAAAGTTTCAGCGCAAGCAATGGCTCAAACTAAATGACTGGCTGTAAAACATTTACATGCTCATAAATAACTGCCCCCCAAATGCGCACTACTTACGCGATGGGATTTGCTGTGCATTGTGGTTTTAAGTTTTAGCTACGACGGTTAGGGGTAGGGAGATGCGAATGGTACAGAAGAAAAAATAAATAAACCTCCTACCAAGAGACAGCCAAAGATCTGAGCAGCACCAACACAAACAGAAAGGGCCAAGAAATCATCATTAATTCATAAGACATTTACATTTTGGTCTGATTTGTACGCAAATCTGCAACATCATTATCATTCTTCATTTTTGTGCTGTTCTTCATCGTTTTTATTTGTTTTTTTTATTATTTTTATGTTTCATTCACATTCCCTCCATTCTATGTAGTTCGTTTTATATTTAGTTTGCTGTTTTTAAGATTGTGAGAGTTATTTTTATGGTAGAAATGTTGCTTACGTCACTTTCATTGCTTACCGTGTTGTGTTTTCGACATTATTTGGCTTACCATAATTGTACATCTTTAACAACATTGAAGGTCTTTGTATTTATTCAATTACTGTTTCGTCTTGCAAGTCGCAAAACTTCTGGACACCCGATTTTGGCCGATTTTTCTCATTTTTCTTCCACTTGCTGTCTCACATTCTGCAGTTAGGTTGAGTTCTTTCAGCAAATGTCAATTAAAGCTCCACGGAAAACTTTGACAAACATCCTCGTCATGCAATTTGCACTCTCATTGACGATTGTGATTCTCTCCAATTAACAGTCTTTCCAGCTTTTCCTTCTTTTCGTCATCTTATCCCGAGTTTTTTTTTTTTTTTTTGTTGTTGAAGCCCCACGCAAAGGATATGCTTTACTTCAATGACCATGTTTATTTTTGGCAACTCATCGACTTTCATCATTGTTGGGCGTTCTCCGAGTGTTTACTTCCCCTTTTCTTGGACTACGGACAAATGTTGGAGGTGTTTTTTTTTTTTGTTCATTTGTAAAAGAAAATCTCTTAAAGTAGACATTGAATGGTCTATTATACACTCAATATGATCTTTTTTTTTATTTTTATTTCTTGCTGTAGCACTTGCTTGGAGGTTATTTGTTATATTCAATTCAAACAAAGACTTGGTAGAAACGCTTGCTCAATGGAAAAAATACCCTGAACTTCATGGATTCCATTATGTCATGCCGTTGCGTTGATTTTTCCGCTAACGAGTGGGAATGTTTTACCATCGTTACCACACACACACACAGTCACTAATGAAGACAGCGCCCGCAGCTGTGATTTTTGTGGTAGATCAAGCGGAATTGTACTAGACCAAAACAGCATACACATCCTTTGCTGGTTTCACACCAGCTTCGCAGCCGGTTCATTAGGTTAACTCCTCGGTACGCTCGCTGCGACACGCCGCCGCACTGATGACGCAGCAAAAACCATTGTTCCAGAACGGTACCGGTACGAACAAACTGTGTATCGCCACCGCCAATTGACTCGTCGAGTGGCGTACTCAATGCGGGAAAGTATCGGGCGAGCAAACACTTCTGCATCCTGATTTCAGCGGTAGAAGCAATGAGACGGCAAAAACCTTGCAGCGCATTCAAACCCATTGCTCAAAAAAGAGAATGTTGGAGAGTGCTTGAAAGAGTCTAATTGAATCGTCTGTTGTGAGCCGGGTATTGGCTTTTTTTACATGACTTTAGATATTTCACATCATTAGAATACGAAAAAGAAGGCAAGCATCGCACAATTTTATCGTGCGATAAGTTGTCTTCCCAACGTAAATCATTTCATTTTCTCTAACCAGTAAGTTAAAACCATCGAAAGCTAAGATGAATCCATGGAAAGGGAAAAAAAACTGCCAACAAATAATCCTCCGGAACCTCGAAACCACATCCTAAATTCCCATTTCACAGCGAGATCAAAAGTTAGCGCCCCACTAACAAAGACATAGTGAAGGCTCATAACGCCGTAACGGCCATAACAGAAAGCCTTTGAAATGCTAATACTCATTAGCAATTCGGAAAATTTCTCAAAACCCTCGGGGCCGTGGCGTGTTCTGTTGCCAAAGATCTACCGCACGCATTCGAAACCCGGGCGAAAGTGCGACAACTTCGGCCAACCGCAACAGAAGCGAGCACCGAACGCGCTGCGTACGCTTCGATTCATCGATCCCCGGTAGCAGGCAAAACACTCCGTGCCAAACCGCACCGAGTGCCCGAAAAAGTGCCCTCAGCTTTGGCCGAGTCTTTTTCTTTCGCCCCACTGGGCGCGGCTGTTTGCCCTCCCTTGCTAGCGCTGGCAAATCTTTTGGCCCGCACTGTGTGGTCCGCTTTGTTGACTTGCCGAAGCAGACCAAATCCCTGTGCAGGGCACACTGCCAACCAACTACCGTGTGGGCCGAATCCACTGCCCCGTTGGACCCTTTCGCTGCGGTGATGATTTAAAAGGAGCTTTTCCGGTCGGCCGAAGACAAGCCTAAAAGCTAGCCTCCGGTTTTCGGGGAATGTTTTTCCGTACCTACCGAGCGGAGGCGCCTCCGATTACCATCGATTGCGTGCCCGTCTCAGATGGGATCCGAACAAGAGTGCTCTGCCAAACCGTACGAGCAGGATGCTTCGGCCGATTCGGCCAACCGTTCTGAAAGGAGTGTTTTTTTTCTCCTTCTACTTCTTTTGCTGGTCCATCCCAGTCATACCTAAACACACTAATGTTTCCTTCCGGTCATCGACCAAAATCGGGTTGTGCCTTTTTTGTCGGTGCATGGTGCGCACATGAAAAGCGAATTTTTCGGCTTCGAATGGAGCAGAAGCACACTGGCCGGGCAGAAAGAGCGCGAAAACCGCAGACAAGCGGATCGGCACCGTCGGGTGAATAAATAACACATTCGCATAAATATAAGTTACGCTCACTGCGGGGAAATCGGTACAGTGCTTTCGTCTCTTTGCTTTTACGGGAACAGCTCGTTCGTTTTTAAAGAAGACAATCGGCTTCAGCCATTAGCTGCCTCGGTAATAAGTGTCCAGTCTCCAAGTAGCCAGTAGCCGTGCATTTTGCCACAATCGATGCGTAAGCGTGCGGTAATGGGTAAAACATGGAAAAGCTATGCTTACTCCCTACAACCACATATCTACACACAACACACATATGCATTGGGCGGACAAAACTTGGACCCTTCCATCGTACAAAAGGATCTACGTTTTACAGGCGCTTTTGACAATTTGATTAGCTACACACAGTCACACATGGATGGAACGGTTTCAGGCTGCTCGTTTGCTCGGACAACTAACCAACGGGAACAAACGGAAAGCACCGCTCGCTTTATAATTTAATGCCGCTTAAGTAGGGTGGCTTTCTCCATTCCAGTGCCATTACCCTGCACGCCCTGCAGTATGTGCATGAGAACCTTAATGCATGGTCCAAACGAGCCAATTAGAATAGTACCGTGTGGGGCGAAAATCATAAGCGGATCGTTTAAATAATTACAGGAACAGATATAAAGCTTGCAGTGAGCATGGTTTGAGAAGCGCTTGGATGATCTGCGGGACGAGTAGCGTTTTGATTTAATTCCAATTAATTATTTCTCCTCATAATAAGCTATCTCTTAAGAGAGTTAGCTATTTTTAAGCTTATTTTTATGTCTTTATATACACAGTACAGGGTCCGCACTATGAGAGTCTAAAATAAAAAAAAGGCTTAAAAAGAGCATAAAAAACGATCGCGGCCTCTAAATGCTTCTCACTCCCCATAAAACAGTAGTCAGCAAACTTTGAAGCATAAAAAGCCTTTGAAAATGCCCTAAGAGTTCCACGTGAAGAGCCCAATTGATAAACGCAGCATCACAGTCAATAAAAGGTACTAAAAGATGCATATTGGAAAAAGAATCATTCAGGCAGCAAAACGCAGTGCATGCGTAAACGAAATCATTCTCGGCATTCGAGCGGATACAAGGATTTGCTCACTCCTGCAATAAGTTATCATTTTGCCTGCAACTTAAAGGTCAGCTATCATAGCTTATCACAGAATATAAGCCTCAATTTAGTAGTCAAACTTTACAGGTACAAATCCAAAGTGCGAAGCTGCTCCTACACTACAAACTAACTCAAAGAGCAGCAAAAAGTTTCGCAGCACTTAATTCCTTCCACGCGAGGAATGGAACACCCGTACCCGTGGGTGAAGCACCGCCTACTAAATTCTCGGACGATGATGCATTTATGATGCATAAATTACCCACCATCCGTGCCCGTGCTGGAATGCGCCCCCATCGCACCAGAATGACACAAACCAAGTGCTGCGCTATTATTTTATTGCCCTTCGTGCGATCCTTGGCAGTGGTGTGCTAGCGCAAGAAGAAAAACTAAAACTAAAACAAGCTACCACCACCACACCGGTTTATTCCTTGCTTCCCGTTAACATTATCTGTTGAAAAATTGCAAGGGGACTTTTCGCAAAGTTTACCACCTTCCGTCCAAAGGACCACGGGTTTGAGGTACCATTGCGAGCCACTTTTCGTGTCCACACCACTCTCCCTCCAGCACACCATCCACCACTTGACCGGAAAGTCTGGTCCGTCCGGTAAAACATTACACCGAGTTCACACGGAACTCACGGAGCAACATAATTAATTTCTGTCATAACATTTTCAACAAAAGATAAACACACTAAATTGTCGCAGCAAGCAAACTAGGTAAACAGAAACTTCCTCCCTTGGCCGGTGGGATGGTCCATTCCGTTCCTCTTCGCGAGTGCTGTGGCTCTACGCGATCGTCATTATTTTTACCATACGGTAGAAGGACCTGCTTAGGTATGGAGGGAGAAAAAACCATCCTTTTTATGAAGGTGCAAACGATTGGCACATTTTAGGCGTGGACCAGTTGCTAATTGTTGCCATCATTTAGGCAGTTTCGCGCCACAATCGAAAGGCCAAGCTTGTAAGTCAAACCCAAGAACCCACGCTCTCGAAAGGGACAGAAGGAGCAGTCATTTGTTTTGCTGACAAAGGGGATGTAGATTTCCACTCGCACAGCTCGCCTCACCACCGGAATTGTGATACAGCAGCACGGTAGTAGCTAGCAAAAGCTTTTAAGCTAAAAGCACCCAAACTAGTAAATTTCACGGAACAATAAATGCTGCTTCGATTGAGCTACAGTCTTCGGGGGGAAGATAAATTCAGTCGGCCATGCAAATTTTCTTTCCCAAAGCACTTCCCTACCATAAAGGCACCCATGCGGGTCCCACACAACTCCCGCCACGTTAATTGATGGGATTCAATTCCCTTAACGCTACGGGCGGGGTGCACTAAAGGCAGCAAGCCAGAATTAATGGACAGCAAATTGACGATACATTTTTTTGAACCCCTCCCGGTTAATTGCAGCAATCACATTTTAATCGATTTGAAAGTACCGATTTTACAATGTAAACATACTTTTTACTAAGCTTTTTGCTTTAATAACTATAAACACACCTGTAGGGTGTTACTGAGTCTAGCAAAATCAGCAGTCCATACACTATTTTGCCGCTGTACTGCATTGAATGTCAGTAGGAAATATTGAAAACATTTTGCACAACTCAAACACAACAGTACCGCAATACCGCAAGGTTAATTGATTTCGTTGATAATTTTACAAGCGACCGCCTCTGCCCTTAGTTATCACACCGACAGGCTTTACGCTATAATTAAGTGTGCCTAATTGAATTATTCTATCGATCAATCGTGCTCGCCACACATACGTTATGGAGCTTTTTTTTTTCGCATCATCGTTTATGTTTGAACACGGTAAACCTTTTGATGCACCCTCCACTCCCCCCCCTCCCCCCCCCCCCCAAGTGGGGAATGTATTAATATAAATAAAAAATACGAGGGTAAACTAGAATTCACCATCAAATAAAATACACAGTAATCAGATGAACATAATCATTATCGTCGTTGCCAACGATTACTGCAGGCGAGAACTTTGTTGGTTTATGCTTTTATTGAGTATTGGTTTGGGCATGATATGTATATGTATATTAATCAGAAAAAAATGTTTTAAAAATCGCTTGGTACACAAAGTAATGCCATTCGCTACTGTAATACAAAACACTCTCTTCGCTCCATTTATACATAACGACAAATAATTCTGTTTTATCTTAGATTATTGGAGTAACGTATTCTTCAACCCTTTTTAAACAATTGCTACTAACCCACAGGAAACATGCTTCTTATACCAGAATCCCTATTCAACTCAACCACATGATTGGTGTTTGTTTCAGAAGCGCGTGTCTCTCCCACTACCGCAAGTTTTATTTTTCTGTTTTTTCGTAGTGTTTTTTTGTCGTTTCCAAGTTTTAATCATGTTGGCTAGAGCTCGATTGGTGAAGGAGAATATCACCGCAAAAAAAAAATCAAACCCCACCTCCACTGCTAAACTTTACTACCAAAAGTCAGCATTGTTCGGCATCGCTTTGCCGGCGGTTGCGTTTTCCAATTGCTGCTGTTGATCTTACGCTGTTGGATGCGCTTCCGGTGCGAGCTCGTGTGGTAAAGTTCGCCATACGCCGACTCGTGGTGCGGTGGTGTACTTAGAGCTTCCATTTGCGAATGGTATGAAGCCCTGGATAGCTTTTCATCATATTCTTCAGCACGATGTCAAGTTAACAAAACGCTTCGCTATCGAGCGTGGAGCGAAGGAAACCAGAAGCTATAGCAACAAACCGAGATGAGGTAAAAGCGACCCGGCAAAAACAAAAAGAAAGATACGCCACGAGAAAGAGGAAAATGAGTAGATGACACCAAACAAAAAGTGTACAAAAATACGATCCCACCCCAATGGCAATGGCAACTCCGGGCGAACGGGTTCGGCACTGCGTCACTGTCAAAAACTTTTCATCAAAACTTTCCCTCAGCAACGGTACCGAGTGCCATTCATCAAACTTTCCTTGCTTCCTCTCGAAAAAGGTGTTCCAATTTCCTTTTCCCGGCGCGTACGATGCGTTACCTTGCCGCACGCGTTACCCTTCGCACCTGGACCTGGACCGCTTCACGCTAAGATCCCGTTTCACACGAAGCAACATCGCACGGTACCGGTAAGGATTGCATACCACTTTTTTACGTTTACTCTGCCTCCTCTCCTGGAGCGAAAAATCTTGTTGGAAAAGTAATTTATGTTGCTGCACTAGTTTCTGCTCTCACACGGTGGCAGCACCTTACGAGCAGTACAACAGCCACGTACCGCATCATCCCCGGGTCATCCTACAGCCGAGCGCACCGTTTACCCGTGAGCCCAGCCCGTGAACATCAAATAGAAGCAGCGCCGTTTGACGCAGCGCTAAGCCAAGACGCCGCCCACGAGAAAGGAATCACGAATTACGTGCATTTACGAAACATTTGTGCTTGCGTGGGGCAGAGCACAAACGCTACACACTGCTCGCTTCCGTTCGGTGCGCTGTTATCACTCACTCACACTGCGCCTCTCGGGGCCACCGCATTCACCTGGCGATAAGGAACGAGTATGTCGTTACACGAACGATGCACAACTTCTTCAACTGTTTGCAAATTTTTACATCCTTTCATTTAGCGTACAATGTGCAAAACTTTTACCCATTTCCACCCCATGCTACGGGTGTACACTTTTGGGCGGGTGTGCTGGCTGTGTGAAAAGGGTCCGAAAAACGTTGTGCTTAAAAAGACAGCCAAGGTTGAGCTCATCCACTACACAAAGCGAAGCGATTGTGGGTGGAAGCTTTAGTTTGATGACTGTTTGTAGCACACTAACGTAATTAAGGCGAACAAACGACCAAACGAAGCTGGTAGCTGGTGACATGCATCGTGCAAGTATGTGTCCCTTGCAAGAGACACTCTTATTAACAAAAACATAGTTTTATAAGTTTCTATCGTAAAAATTTTATGACAATTTTTTTCACGTAAATTAGTTAAAATTTTAGTTTTTAAAACCTTTTTAATATATAAACCATTAGTCAAGTACAAGGTAAAGCTATAATTAAATATTGAGAATAACTCCAACACTTCTTGAGAATACTCCAATACTCCAATGTTCTCCAATATTTGAGAATACTTCTACTTGGCGTACCGTCCTACGCGGACATGCCGACCTGTATAGGCTTTCGATACCTAACTTTAAAGGAGCTGATGTTACTAATCTGATCTTTTTTTAAGTTAATTAATACATACAACTACAAACTGTTGGCCCGAGTTGGTCTACCAAGCGCTAAGTAATTGGTTTTCAGTTTGCAATTATCCCTCAAGCATATTTGCACCCATCATCACCAACACGGCGTGCAAAATTGACTTATTTCCAACAGCTTCCACTCCCTGCCACGACTGCACTACGGTGCAGCCCGGCTGGATGAGTTTCAATTTACCCATCGCATTAGCTGCAATTGCATGAGGGCAAAACAAAAACGAACCAAAGCATGACAAATGAAGCACATCAATAAATTGACTTTTATTTCATTAGTTTTCCCGTTCTTTGCCACCCGGGCGGGAAGGGTGCATAGCGCTGCGCTTTCTGCACCAATTGTTTAGCTTCCCGTTGTGCAAAGCTTAATCTTTCAAAGCTCGGTATATCCTCGTTTTCCCTCGCTTTATTTTTTGCCAAAGATAGCACTCCAGAATTCGAGTGAAGTACATACTCCAAAATCCAGACAAAACAAAACACAAAAATCGCTTCCACTCCGTAACTGCGCCACACGAAACCGAAACGCTAAAGGGATGGGCACATCGCACCCACATGACCAGGCGGAAAGCAAAACCATTCGTCCTGTGTTCCACGCCAGTCGCAATCAAATTAATGACATGCATTATTTATATTTTCTCGAATAACTGATATAACTCTTTTCCGTCCCCGACCGCCCAACGGCCGGGCGGGGAGGGGGAGGAGGGTCTCGTTGGGGGGAGTGGGAGCCGAGAAGGGGTTGCAAAGCTTACGCCAGTAAGCCCGGCGCTGCAGGGATATGATTTTCATCATTATCCTGTGAGTGTGTGTGTGTTGTTATCGCAAAAAACGGGAGAATCTGAAGCAGAGCAGAGACTTCAGCATTTCCTTTACGTTTTAGCGCGCTTCGGTATGGTTGTGTGTTGTGCTGTTTTTTTTCTCGTCGTTTCATTCTAAGGGAAGATAAATTCGTCTCGCCATTTCCGTGACGCTGCGCTTACGGTGTGTGTGTGTGTGTGTGTGTGTGTGTGTGTGTGTGTGTGTGTGTGTGTGTGTGTGTGTGTGTGTGTGTGTGTGTGTGTGTGTGTGTATGTGTGTGAGTACCAGGACGGAGCGGATGAATTGTTTATTCCATCTTAGCATAGACAAACTCATCCATTGCCGTGGATGAGGCACTCTGCTCTCAGCTCACCATATCCACTCGCTCGCTGAGGGTGAGTGTTTGGCAATGATGGTGCTAAATAAAAAAAGGGGGAAGAAAACAATACAAAAAAATTGCAACACTCGAACCGTCGAAATCTTTCCACCCAATGACACTCTCGTGCTAACTTCCGAGCGCTGTTTGATTGTGCCACTTCCGGATGGACCGGGATCTTCCGCTCGTTTCCGGTATTAGTTTCTCAGCATATCGGTACCGGTTCGATTGCTGTAGATCACCCGTTTGTACCCGCTTTAACTGGAACGAAGTGAATGAAGCCAAATGCGAAAAACGACTTCACAAAAAATGAACCTCTAGTGCAGTTCCTCCGGTACAGCGTACTGCTTTGTTTATTATTTTATTTATCATTTCTCCTTCCACTCGTTCTTCCCAGCTTTCCGTATCGCTTTTCCGAGATCGATCGAACGCACCGAACGGGTAAATTCACATCCTCACGAGCGGAAGGACACCTTTTACTGCGTACGTTTCTGGGAGCAACTAGAACCGTATAAAAAGAGTGAGAAAAAATCGACACCAAACAACAACAACAACAACAACAACAATCACTAACTGTACAACGCAACTTGCGCGACTTTCCAGCGGGAAATGACAATGTCAACCAGTGCATCGTACGCCGCCTGCTAGCCCTCCGGACGATCGGCGAACCCATCGAGCAGGAAGCTATTTTATTGCAGCTCAGATTAGAATGGAGATGAGCAATAAATTTGAAATTGTTTTCCGTCGTTAGCTTGCCACGGTGTGTGTGTCTGTGTGGCATCGAATACGCATTCCGCACTCGGGTCGCATCCGGGCAGTGTTCGAACCGAGCAACTGCAACCAAAACTAACGGCACCGACGGAAGGACGAGCGACGCACGGTACCTGAAAAGCGGGGCACACCATCCCGAGAACGTTACGTATATCATCCGAGCGAATGTCACACGATTCCACGTCATGCCAGAAACCATTCCCATCGAGGATAATCGCTATTTGGGGCGCTCAATTTCTGCTAAACTTTTCGCAGCACTTTCTGGCGCTGGGATGTTGTTTTTCGCTTTGTTTTACCGGATGCATAGTTTCGAGTAGTCTCGTTGCTTTTTTTTTTGGGGGGGAATTCTCACCACCTCGACCACCGTGATCGCTGAACCGTGTTTCGTTAAACGAATCCCGATGAACAATCGTTCTTATCTGCTTTCGGGGATTTTTTGGTTTTTTTTGTGTTTGTGGAGTGCACCATTTGTCCTGATCGTTCCCAGATTTGAGACTGTCAGTTGGATGAATTTATTTTTGGGTTAGTGTGCAGTGCTACTTTTTTGTCTCTCGCTTTCGCACCTACCCGTGTTTGGTAAGTAATGCTGGAGCGTTGCGAATGTTGATTGAAATTCAATCAAACCTTAAATGGCAAACCGAGCGGATCAATCAGAGATCAGTGCTTTTTAAATCGGTTAGCTGAGGTCCTGTGCACCTGCACAGTTGCAAAGGAGCGATTGCTTTTTTGCACAAACACACACTTAAACCACTCTCAAGTTTAGCTACTTTTATGGTGCTTCTATCATTGCAGTAGTAAATCAATGATAAATTAAGGTTAAAGTATTTCTAAAACTGTGCAGAATACGAACAGAGTTAAACAGATGGAAATGAGCGGTGCAACAGACACTGTGCATAGTTTGATTAAATGTGCACTAATACAGCCCATTACAAACTTGAAGAGCTTTAACAGCTCATTATATTTGAATTGAAAACATCAATAATCAACAAATCGCTTTTAAACTGTTCTCAAATTTTCCATTCCAGCTTAATCTAATCGCGACACGTTGAACGTTCTTTTGATGAATGTTACTAATGCAATTATGAGCAATATCCTAGTCCTGTTGATAATGAGCTTCAAAACACAGTAGCACTCCATTAAACAGAATAATTCGGTGCCTCCTCCAGCTGCTCCCAACAATACCATCAGCTAGTTCAGCGCAGTTACTTCCAACCGCCATACTATGCACTGTGTACATTACGCTCGCATCCAGTAACCGCCTTGGTGCTGCTGCGAGCCGTACCGAAAGTAATTAATCATTCCATCAAAACGTACACCGCTGTTCAGCTCCAGCACAATACAGCATACATCCGCTGTTCCATCCTGCGCTGCGGAGAGCATAAAGGAACGCCGCCCAGGTCCGGTACCCTTCAAACGGGTGGGCTGGGTGAGCTTCACTGTACCATCGATTCTGTTGCACAGTCACACAGTCGAGCCGAAACGGAACGACAAATCCCGAACCACTTTGACTTGATCGACCGAGGCAGATCTCATTTTTCGGTCAAACCCGGTGCCCACCCACACCTTCACCCACAAACCTACGCCCCACTCGCCCTGTTCCAATGGCCAGTAAATCATCTCACTCATCAGCACAACGTTTGATGAAGCATTAACGTAATTAGCATTGTCTGGTCCAAAGCATCCCTCCGTACGCCCTGACCCCTCGCCTTGATCGGGTGAACTTTTCGCTGTCCCGTGTCCGGTTCGTACGCAAATCCGGATGGGCACACTGCTCTTTGCTTTGCAAACCCATCACGGAAATTGGCCATCTGTGTAGCACGGTGGGCGCCATGGTTTTGGGGCACTGCAGCCCCCAAAGCCATCCTGCAGCGAGTTGCTTGCATGGGATCAATAAATTTTGAACAGTCACCAAAAACTCGGCCACGTTATGTTCCCAGCTTTGGGATGGTGCATACATTTACCCGACGAACACGATGCACAACGACGGTCGATATGATGGTTGCGGTGGGCCGGGGACAAGGGAAGGTAAGCGGAACGGTACACTCCTGATTGAGGCTAACAGGGCGAGGCAGCCGAACGATCTGTCGGTGATAGATTTATGCTTTACCTCACGGGTCAGTTGTTCGGGCTGGGAAAAATGATTTTCCATTTCAATAAGAGGTCCCCTGGGGGCCTGCTGGATAATTGCAAAATGCTCGTCACAAATAAAACCGTAATCCTTCACTCTGCACAAATACTTCAAGTGGGTATGAAATTCAAACAATTTATACCAGGTTCAATAAATAAACGAATCAAAGAATGGCCATGAATGCAAGCTTCTTGACGTACAGTTGCAATTCCGGTGCCAATGTTTGCAGTTTTAATTTGCAATATGAATCCTTTGTTCTGTATGGTTCCGTGTAAAACCAATCAAATGCGTGTTTTATGAGCACAGCAAATAATCTAATCAGACGAATCAATAAACTAAAAGCACATCAAAGAATGGAGCTGATAAATCCAGATCCAAACATTGATCTGTTGACCATCCGATGCTACCATTTTGCAGAACAACTCGGCAAATTATTGTTATTACAAACCTATTAGAGACTCATGTGTAAATACATTGCTGACTAACTGATGCTACCGAACATCACGACTAGAACCATACACAGGCACACCCTCTTCTGGACCAGTTCCAATCATCGGCCGGAAACCGAAACCGATCTCAAAGTCAGCAGCTCAACGCCAGCCGCAACGTCGTCGTACCTGCCGGAGCGGTATGTTTATTTCCGGTTGCTTTTAAAACGATAAATCACCAAAAGTATGCCTGCTTTCAAGGGAAGTAAAGAAACGGAGCAAGTAGAAGAAAAAAAAACAAACAAAAACAAACCCCAAACAACAGCATCAATAAAGCTGACCCAGACCCAACATGTTACCCTCTTCCACCGTGCCTGCCCTTTCTTGGTTTGTTCCAAAGACAACCGGACGACAGGTGAGTGAGAAAAATGGCAGCAGGAGATTTCATTCCTACGCACACCAACACCCTGACCGTATCAACACAACAACCACACACACACACACACCCTTGGAAGGATTTCCTCCGCTTGCCGAGGTGGGAAATGTGTTATTAGAAAAGTATGCAAGCCGCACATAAATTAACCCCAACTTATTGGACCGACCGGAGATGTGCCAGCTGCAGTAGCACCGGCAGAACAAGTCTTTGTTTCGTCACACCAAACGACCGGTATGCCACACGGGACGCAGTTATACTCTTCCTTCTTGCCGAAACCTGGGGAAAAGAAATTTCCTCTTTGCGTTGATGTGACTACCAAGAAGCGGAAAGGTAGCCCCTTCCTGGGGCCTCAAAACTTACGGCCTACCAGGCGAACAGTTCAGCAAAGAAACCACAGGTACATCATGTTTTCGGAATTTGCACAAAGCTAAGCAATATACGGACCAACCGAAGCCATGTGGACAGGCAACGAACGAATGGACAATTGTTATCCCCGTCGCAAACCAGAAAAGATTAGTCCCCAAATTCGTGTTGCATGCATGCAGCGTGTGCTGCGATGTGTGTTTCGACGAGCGACGAGCTGGCACGGACGGCGGAGATGTGCCCGTAATGAGTGGTGGATGAAGCATGATGAGACAACGAGTCGAATTCCATTCGGTCCAGCTTAACCCCGTGTTCCATTTCACAGAAGGACCGATGCAGACCCATGTATCCGGCGACGGGAGCATTGCCATCGTACGGGCGTTTGCCACTGACAGCGAAAGAGGTTCAGTTCGTTCGATTTTGCACCAGCCCCAGCTGAACGGTACCAGATGCTGTGGTTGTGTAAACACTGCCCCAAAATTTCTCGTAATGGTAATGTCGTGCCGATCATGGCAGCTCAACTGATAAGATGCCGAATCGGACGGTGTACCTACGGTACGGCAGGCGTTGTATGGGCTTTCCGGATCCGGATGACATGGTTGTGGTTGCGGTTGCCAAAGACGGGTGGAAACAATTTTTCGAACCTACCGAGGCTGATGGCCGACACATTAATCGTTGAGAAATGTTGTACCCAACTACCGGAAACGAGCGTACGTACACTGAGGCAGCTGAGCCTTTGCTACGGAGTTGACGATCACTCCTGCGATTTAGATGAACGATGAGGGAAGTATTCAGTGAGGTTAGGTGCACAGTTTAGCTATTTATGATAGACTGAGTGCCATATTGAGAAGATTTAGAAGTAAATTTACTTTAAATGTTACCGAACTCAACCAAAATCCCAAAAAAAGCTATTGTTTTAATTCCTCTGGTTTCCAGCTTCAATAGTGACTCCCGTTTCCATCCTTTGCATAATAATGCATAACTTACTTACCAAACACGGTTTGAAACAGAAAACAGAAAAGGAGCACAAAAAATTTCTGCATGAAATAAATCCGCTCCACTCGCTACACTGCCGGACACTTCGAGCCGGTCAAAGATGATTCGTACCAAACTCGAGTCGTAAACTAATTTTCCACGTCGGCTAACTCATTGCACAAGCGTTTCGCTTCGTCTATAATGTACATTTTGATTAGATTAACCGCGCGCACCTCGCGCGCACCTCGTCCCAGAAAGCCTGTGGCAGCTGGTAAAGCTAAGGGATCACAAATCCTTACTCCCTCCCACTCTGGCGAGCAACATTTTGCTTCCAGTTGCAGCACAAAAATAAAAAACCAACACAACACACAGCGAAATATTGCGCCCAAGGTGTGCCGAAGGAATCGAATCAAATCCATTCGGCTCCGCGCAAAACAGCCGCCAGGAACGGTGAGCCGCTACGAAATTGCGTTAACGTTTGCTTCGACGGCGCGCGCCTTATACATTTGTGTCGCCGGCGAAGCGAGAAAATCGGAAAAGATCAAAGCAAAGATCAACCGAGTGGGGTCCGAATGGCAGTGAACCGAGTCCGTCGTCGTCGCCATCGTCGTCGTCGCCGGTTGTTAACGGCGTCCTGCCTTCCTGGTCACTGTGAGCAATCTCAGCAAAACGGCCCAGATGAAACAGGGATTGGGGCGCCGCCAATCTTGTGCTGGTGTGTTGGTATGTGGCAAGGATTTTGCGTCCGGTACACGGATACATACGGTAACAGTGTTTTCTGGGCCCCAGTGCAAAGATTGGCCAACTCATTCCAATCTTCCACTCGATATAACAACTTCAAAATTGAGCCCTATGCGGTACCGTGCCTAATCGTTCGTGCTATAATACCACATCCAGTGTCCGAAATCATCATCCCTAGATGGGGCCCGGTACGAGAGTAGTCATAGTAGATCAGTATATTATCTTACCGTACATATTCCTTCCTCGGTATCAATTTATCAATTACTCGACGCAAATTGTTTGCCGCAAACGGTACGCCTAATATTGAAACTAATCTCGGTGTACGGCAGCTGAAATTTGACTCCACCCGAGGGTGCTTGTTATGTGTAGCTCCGTGTAGTTCCTAAGAGGTTGAGGCTTCCCCGCTCCCCCAAACTTCTACGTATACGGTCTCACCTGTCACGAACGTCTGCTGGAAGTGGAAGATTCCAAAATCCGGATCTTTGCTGCTTTCGAGAGAACAGTTTAGACCCAACTTTTCCAAGGCAACACAATATCTGCAGTGTATATTCCTACCGTTCTGTGTTGCGGTAGTTAGCATGAGGAAACTCTCTTAAATCTTCCCCGTCGCATACCTGAAAACAAAACACCCCCAACCCGACTGCTCCCAAGGAACCCTTTGGAAAGTGAGGCGAGCGAGGAAAAATTATTACTTAAAGCAGATTTTAAGTGCTCTCCTGATACACCCCGTGCCGGGCTGACTTCATGCGAGCGGGATTCATTTATTATGCCGCTTCGCACTGCGTAAGAGCAAGTTGATTTCATGCCTTTCGAGCCATTGTGCCCTTTGCACCGTGCACAGTAGTCCTTACCGTTCCCATCAGTAGTTGAGCGGAGGAGGAGACTAGCAGCAAAAGTACAAAAAAAAGGCAAGCTAAAGAAACCGTACCGTCCCGCAACCCCTTCTTCCTCGGGTAGTCGAGCCTGCCGTAAAAGCTTGGCAAAATCAAATCGATGCGTGGAAGAAGGGGAAGGCGCACACAAGCTGTATCTGCCGCTTGCCACGTGCAGTACACAGCAGCACCAGCAGCGCTTTGTGCCCGGTTGGTTGGCAAACTCATGTGAGGAGAAGCTCTTGCAAGAAGATAAGTAAGAATAATGATCACTGACGTAAACATGCGTCCGACTATCTGCAACCATTCTTACCACACCACCGTCAAACAGGCGAACAATCGTGAGCGGGGGCAACCCTCGTGCGTTGGGGGCTGATTCTAACCGGGCGGATTTAACGTGCCCACTGTGTGCCGCACAATACGCAACCGGCGGCAACTGAGCTTTGGTGTTTGATTTTTATTTTCGCTTACTTCTTTTCTTACGCACTTACACTCACACACACACACATACAATCTCTCGGTGAAGCTTACACGCTGCAGGGGGTGGTTGCTCTCCCCGGTTAATGGTGTTTTCTTCGTTCGCCGTTGGTTGGCGCAGTGAACGAGCTCTCGGCTCTAATGGTGCCTAATTTTACCGCACAAATACAATTAATTCAACAGACAGTTGATAAAACGCTGATGAAGATGGAACATAACAGGATGGGATGGGATGGGCGGGGAGCGTGAAGCGTCTGCGTGAGCAGCCTGTGGGCGGTGGGCGAAAGGGCAACCCGAGTTCATGCGTTAGTGGCGTTTGGTGCGAACGTTTTACGCCATTCCGCTGATTTGCCATTGATGCTGGTTGATTGTTTTTTTTTTTTTGCTAGCGTGTGCATGTGTACATATTTTTGCTCAATTTATATCAATGATGACGAAGACAGTATTGGCGGACGCGCACATACACACACACTGGAGTTTATAAGACGTTGGATAGAATGAATTAACATTAGCGCTGTGCTTGATAATGGGAAGGAAAGGTTGCGACAGCTGTGGGAAAAGCAAAAACCCATCAGTAATGTTTTTATATTTACATTTACTTTTTATATAAACATATTTAGTGCTAAATGATGTGATGCTGGATGGTACACATTTATTTGGCGTAAGAACACGCTTCAACTAGAGAAACCATTTATAGAATTGATAAAGAGGCTCCAAAAGTTCGGCGTTGTATTCAAATTACAACACAAATCAACACAAATTAAAATTGTGTTTCCACATCCAGCTCCAGCTAGGTTTGTTTATAGCTAAATTCAATTAAAACGATGATGTTACCTTTGCGGAATGTATGGTTTTAGCGTACCTTTATTGTGATTTCTAAAAACATTGTTTAAACCCGCTGGTATTTAAAAGAGAGATTTTATTGAGCTGGTATAGATAAAGAAGGATGCAATAGATTCGTTTAGGAATCATTTCTCTATACAGGCTTTTGCCCGATATATGCCATATTCGATGTACGCGAAATTTGACAGTTCTTTGAGAAAATTGTATTGATTTGACAAATCAAATATCAAATGGAAAATAAATTTATTTTTTATTGAATTTTAAAAACTATTTTAAAAATACAAAATTGTATTTTTCAGTTGAAATCAGATCAAATAACTAATTTAGTGAGTACAAAACATATCAAGCGAAACCTCAAAATTCGACATACGCTTATACTTGTGATACGCTATTGCCTCCGGTCCGCATTAATACCGTGTATCGGGGAATACCTGTACATGTATAAAACTCGAATTGCAACATGTGTTGAACTTAATTTTATTACAAAAAACAGCTTAAAAAATATTTCATTTTCAGATTTTGTATCTAGATCTAAAATTCCTTGAAGTGTTTAATTTTTCTATACGTGTAAATTGATCAATTATTAAAAAAATAATCACTTCAAATTGTTAATGCTCCTTCAGCAATTGCCTAATGAAAACACCAAACCATCCTCGCTCCAGCAAAAGTTAACATGAAACACAGCACACGCCTACTGTGTGACACAATTTTCCGGCACTTTAAAACAAAGTGCCACTCGGAAAACCCTCCCCGTAACAACTGCCAGGAAGTGTGCACACTTCCTACCCACCACCATCCACGCAATCAAACAATTAACCCGCGCTAACGGTTGCACTTTGTCTTGGGAAAATGAACTGCAAATTGAACATCGTAAATGGACGAATGATGAACAAATTGCTCTGACGGGCACGGCAATCGTGCCGGGCAGCCACCGTGTACCCCACCTGATAGCATAAAACGGATCATTTCATCTCTAGCCCGTCCGTTCTCCCGAACCGAACGAGCCGAGTGGTTATTAAACATTTTCCAAAACAACACCAACACCTGGTGGGAATGTGCGGGATACCTTCGTACGCGGGAAAACCAGCCGGCCGAGCAAATAACCAGCATCAGCCCCCTGTCTGCCGACCTGGAGTTCTTCTGTTCACGCACACGGTCGGCCACGGCCAAGTGGGCCCGGGAAAATAACACAATATTTCCACTCACTTGCCAGATTCAAGTTGTTTCATCCTTTGCTTTTCTAACGTTTCCACCATCCGGCAAGGCTCCGCGTGGAGTGTGCCAGTGTGCTTACCGGTCGAGCGGACTGGCGAAAGAAGAATACGAAGCAAACAACAGCAAAAAAAAGTTTCTACAGACACGAGTGTAGCAATCCCGCATTCGGGATGGTGAGCAACAATAACATTAGCGGCTTAATTTGGCGTGGAAAAATCATTAAAACATAATTTATCGAAGTGGCTTTCAAGTAGCGCACGCGGAACCCTGCGTAAGCAAAGGGCCGGAGGGAAACCGGCGGCACCGCAATGGCGGTAAATCGCCCTAAGAAATGCCAATGATGAGGTTGCACCATCCTTGCCGGTGTCGATGGACCCATCAAAACGAAAGGGAACCCACCCCGAGCGCAGACGGGTGCGGGTGATGGATGAAAAACCTCTCGGTGTACATTAAGCATGGGGCGAGTTTTTTTGCCCCCCCTCCCCCCTCGTTTTCCCTCATACCAATGGACAACATTTCGGTGGATCGTTGACGCAAAGAAAGGGACACCCGAGTGGAAGAGAGAGAGAGAGAGAAAATACCCTCAACCCAACGCACGTGCCCCAGGGTGACGCGCGTCGACGGTGAATGGTGGGTTTGGATGGATGATGCTGGAATGATTTTCTTCGCCCGGAACCGCCGTGTGATAAAGTTTTCTAATAAGGAAATTATTTCTGCAATATTTTCTCACCCTGCTGCCCTGGTGCCGCTGGCAGCACGCTTGGTTCAGGGGTGGGGGGAAGGGGACAAGAAAGTTGCAGGTTTTTGTGCGGCGGTTATACCGTTCTAGCTAGTTGTGGGACACGAGCAAACGACGCGAAACGAGCCCTCCGGAACATGTTTTGCCATGGAACCGTGGAAAATTGCACAAAAAGGTAAGTAAGGAAAAATAATCCGTTAAAGGGAAAATCATCAAAACTGAAGGAATGATACGGCATTGCGTGCATATATTACGCCGCTGCCTTGGTAATGTTCAAGAGTAATTTATTATTTTTAACTATGGTTAAATAGAATCACCAATGTAAACGTGTTTATAGATGACCAATTATTGAGTAATTAATTTCTGCTCTTTTTTCATCGTTGAAATATTTCTTGACTTAATTGAAATTCAATCGAAAAATCACATTTGAACTCTGTTTTCTTATTAGTACTCCAAAATTCAAAGCATAAAATGTTAAAGATTGATTACATATAAAAGTACAATAAAGCGATCACTCAAGTCATGAAATATTTCACATTCCAAAACTCTGACCATTAAACATTGTACTCGTAGCACCTTATTTATTTTTCAATTAATTTACTTTTTAAATTAATATCTAGCTTCCATATGCTCGTCATAATTCTTTGGACCATTTCCTCCGTAATACCGGCGTAATACAGGCAACTATGCTATCGAACATCCCTCGATAAATGGTCATTTCACGCTACCAGATTATAGAAGTGTTTCCGTTACTAAGAAGTACGCTCTTTTGCTAAACGAAGTCTTTCAGTTGCAAGGAGAAGCTTTTGGGTACCAACAACAAGATTACTCCTGCTTTCCAAATAAAATTGTGTTAGCATCACTTTTACCAACAAACCGGTGACCGAAGATTATGAGAATGCTTGAGCTCAAAATGGGAAAGGATTGAGTGAGCAACGACCAGCAACAAAGACTGCATTTGTTTAATTCAAGCAATCCAGAATCCTTTCGTACAATCTGCAACTGTGTTTATCTACAACCTACAACAACACGGCCAAACCTGTGCAGCTTCACACCTGCACAAAATGGTGAAAGTTTGATCATCCCTTAGAGCATCCAGGATTAGAGCACCTTTGCCTTGCACCTGCACCTGTTCACCATCGGCCAACGGATAAAGTTGAACAACAAATTTCACCCCCCGATTGCTGCGCCTCCGAACGATACGGTACGAAATTTAAATCATCTCTTTTGGCATATTTCAATTTTTAAACCCACTCCACGAAGGTGCAAAAGTTGTGTCCATTCTGCCCGCCTGGTCCGGACCTGCACGCAGGAAAGTAAACTTCAATCACTCCTTCCTCTCCGGCGAGGGTAGTAGGTATTTCGGAAAGTGTTTTCCCATTCTTTCCCGCCGTCGAACCGGAAGAACGAACTTTATGTTTTCTTCATCGTGTCAGCTGGCCGGTTCGATTGAACCGAATATAAGCTTCCAGAGCGATTTCGGCTCCCGTTGCCAAAACGCCAACCGACCGCAACACGCCAGCGAGCGAAACTCGTCCACGTACAGTCCATTTCGTCAGCTGGATAAATGCCAGTAAGGATGGAAGAGGGCACAAAAAAAGGGAGAAGGGAGAAACATTGGAGATTGCGACACACACACACACACACGTAAAAAATGCACAAAACTTTCACTCGCCTCACCCTTTCCTTCCCTATGCTTCACTAACAAATAAGTCAAATGGAAAAGGGAAAAGTTTAGAAACAACGATTCTCGGGGCAAGTTTTATAACCTTCGTTTTTGAGGCGGGCAGCCACCGTTTGTTCGATTGCCGTTCCAATCCATTCCGTGGTGGTACGATTTGTCGGGATGTTTCGAAAATTGACGAGCAAGAAAGAAACTTATTTGAAAAGCTATTTAAAGAAAGCAACCACCAACACCGCTACTGCTATTTCAGCAGCCGAAACTTACGGTACGATCGTACAATAACTTCTTTCCGCCGATGCAAAGGCTTCGATGGAGCATATAAGCACTACAAAGAAACTGGTACCAACAAACGAGCGTTGGCACGGCGTACAAGTAGCAGATTAACAGCAACAACAACAAAACCTTCCCTCCACTAGCTTCTTAGCCAGGGCAAGCAGGGATGGTTCACAAAACTTGTGCTGGTAATTATTTTCAAACAGAAAACGGTACGATAATGGTGTCGTAAAAAATAACACCTAACTTCGCAACCGCAAACCACCGGGAAACCAAATCGCATAAATCCTTGTTCATTAAGGCTTGTTCATTAATAAACTGAAGCGTTTGTTGGAGAGTTTCGGGAAAATAGATACCGACCGTAGGCTAATCCTGGTAGTGATGTTACCATTAAGGGAGCCGAGCCGGTCCAGCGACCTCTAATCAACTGATCCTTCATTTGTTTTTGCGCATCCGCCGCGCGTTGTTTCATGCTCGCCTAAAAATCCACAAATTCAACAAACAAAAAACCGAACGATCCCTACGTAATTTAACCACCAAAACGCAATGAAGCCAAAATGTTCCTATCCTTCCTGTGTTTAGAAAATAATGTCATGTTCAAAAAAACGCCCAGCTGAATCGCTTCACAGGCGCCCTTTCAAGCATCCGCAGCATTGGCTTGATTAACATTAGGATTACTTTCTACTCCTCTCTCTATCTCTCCCTCTCTCGTTTGTTGCTTTCACATTTCATTCCCCGTTTCCGATTGGCAATACATGGGTAAAGAAAAATACCCAGAAAAATAACCTTCCAGAAATGTTGGTACAAGAAAAAATAAATGCTTCACCCGTTTACCATTAACCAAGCTCAAAGCATCCATTATAGGTCCCGCATTTGATCAGTCCCCGCTCTACGGTTCTGCTCACCCCTCTGGGCTGCCTAAGCTAAACGCAGCCCACAAACACACACGCACACACACAAGAAAAGTTACGACAATTGGACTACAAACTTTCCACACTTCCGGCACTACCGGCCATCGTCCCATTCCGTTTACCCTCCGGACGTGGTGAAAGTTGTGTCCGGAGGTTTATCGAAAATGCTCCAAACGGAAACATGCCCGTTTCCATCTGCTGTAAAACGGAAAAGTTCGATAAAAAAGTAAAACTCCCTGTCCGGAACTACCGGGAGTTAGCTATTGCGCAGGCAGCAGTGAAGGAGACCAGAAAAGGGGGGGTAAAGTAAAATGGAAGGTCGGTCGGTCCGGTGGGTCGGTCGCTTTCAGATCAAAGTTAAACAAAATTAAATTGTTTTACCCATGAACCCATGTGATCAAAGGTGATGGCAGCAAACCAGCAGCTGAGCGGCGTGCCGGAACGTGTCTCTCGCTCCTGTGGCCAGTTGACACAGGCAGGGCATGGGGTTTTGCGGTAAAGCGTTTGGTACTGCGGTTCTGCCTTTTCCTTTTTTCCACCCATTTTCACTCTCGCTCTATCCCACGCTCTCCCACATTGATCGATTGATGGTCACTTTCCATCATCCATCGTGCAGGCGATCAATTTCGCTACCAAGCCAAAGGGTGGGAATATTCGAAACACTGTAAAGTGCACAACCCTCGCACAACCGTACAAGAATCAAGCTCCAACACGTCATCGACCGCTCGACGTTCGACGTGGCTTGAAATCCTCCCGAAACCACAAAAACTTTGACACTCTTCGGGCACAATTGAAGCTAGTCGAAAGGAAGCAAATGGCAGGATCGATAGAGGAAAGCAAGGTGTTGGAGCTAGAACAAAAGTGTAGTACGCCTGCTAGGACCGTCCGATACGGTCCCAACCGGACGGATTCCGATCGGATGAGCAGCTCCGGGGAATCGGGGAAAAGGTTGATCGAGGAGCAGCACCAGCACCAGCAAACGATACCCAAGCACCGCCAAAAGCAACCAAACGAATAACGAAGAATTCCAATTAACTTGCCACAATATTCAATTATACTTTGCACTGGGCAAAGCTCACACACGCGCGATCGGCTCCTGGGAACCCAAGGCTTCCGCATTTGCCAGAGAGTCTTGCGTTTGGATTTACGGGTTGCCGGTAACGCCATGTGTCGCTTTCCTCCCCCCATCAAACCTGGGGTGGAGAGAACCAATGCATTCCGATCGGGCTCCTGTCACTTGCACATACACACGTTAGTATACACCTACATTACTAACTGGAAAGTAATTATGTTGAGAATTTACTAACCGAAAGCCGTCTCCCGGTCTCGGTCTAAAACGAAACGCTGTGAACACTTACTCCGACACATGCTGCTGGCCGGCGGTTGGGTCGGTCCGGGTTCTGGCAGACGTTCAGCTGCTACTAACTTAATTTTTCAGCTGCAACTTCCAACGCCCTGGCACAAAGTTGCAGTGGCGAACAAATGATTGTTTACTCAATTAGTGCGGAATGGCTTAAAGCTATTTTGTATGTTTTGTAAGATTTTTGGGGTAAAACATTTAATGGGCCTTTTTTTGTCAATGGAGCATTATGAACATTATTTTTATGTTTAGAATTATTCTAAAACTGCGTCTTTTACATAAAATCGCTTAGTATTGTAGTGATACATATTATATTAAAAAAAAAAAACGATTTAAACCGTACTCATCTTGGTTCATGGTAATAATATGTAGCCTTAGCAAGTCGATGAAGAAAGTTACTTACTATTGCCCCCTTGGTCCTGATTGCTTATAAGTCTTAGTTAGCTAGATGTACAAATTCTCATCCCACTTTGCTTTAAGTCTAGCATTCTTTATCTTCTAGATATGATCTTGATTGTAATTGAAATTTGTCCCCAGAAATTAAAGTACATGATTATACAGTGGAAGATATGATCGTGTACATAGGAACACAGGAACGCCTTCTTCTCTTACAATGATCCCTTGGAAACAACCGATTCGTTATAATGTTCTTCCCAAACGAGAAAGCTAACTATTGAGACATTTACTACGATCATCTCTAGTTCAAAAGCTGTTCAGCTGTTATTGCATTTCACGATTCCTGTACTTTGTTGCATCTGACATCCTACAAACAATACTCAATCGTATGCCTACGGCTGTGAGCAATAGAGTCTCCATGCAGAAGGGAACTTTGATGACTTTGAGAAACAAACCTAAACGAGTATAGGACCTGTAATAGTGAAACAATTTAAAAAGGTCCACATAAAAAAGAATTGGTTGAGATCGTATTTACATGCAAAACAATAGCATTAGAATTATTTGTTTGTCAATAAACGCTGGTCATAATTGTTGAGGATGATTAAAAACGCAACTCCTGCTCTCATCGCAATAGCCGGCCTATCATCGATTAAGACCAAGGGAGAATGCCAATATGAGCACGCATACTTTGGCGCATACGTAAGCTACGCACGGCAGAGTGATAGAAAAGCTCTCGACAGTTTCGTATAACGTATATTATTTACTGTGCATCGTGTATTAAATGTTCAATAAAAACCAAAGAATACAACTCTCAACAATGACCTAGCTGATGATCACAGTTTAGTTAATTTACAGAGCCATGATAGTGCTAACGCCATAACAGTCTTGACAATAGCTCTAATAAGCTTCCAATTACTAAAAGTAGAAGTAAAAGTAAGTAGAACTCCGATTTGCCGATTCCAATAGTGTAAAAATCAATCAGAACGTCGATGGCTCTTACCTTTTATCCTATCACCACAATTAAACCAACACGCTAAGCTTTCATCAAACAATTAATGAATTAAGCTAACTAAAACACACCTAATTTACATTTACTTTGCTCTATTGCAGGAAACGATTATTAATCTAACGACACTGGATTAACCAGTAAAGATTCGTTTAACGTATGCCATAACCATCCTCAAGCGGTACAACGTATCCGAACCGCGTATCATCTTCCACAGAACGCTCCAATGAGAAGGTTTCCTTACTCTCCGGTTTAAACACTCATTTCAATAATCGCTTTCAGAGAAATCGTTCGCATCGCGGTGCCCACATCCGAACGGCAGTGCACGATATTTTACACGAATTTCTGCGAAAACAATCGCAGAAAAAGCAAACGATACCATCCCCATGCCCGTTCCCCGCTGCTTCCCAGTTTTTGGAATGAGGTTACAGTTTTGCTTGAAATGATCATTTTTATAGCATCGATTAGATTTGACACTTTTCCAAAGGTCGTCATCATCATCAGCATCACTGCCTCGTCACCCTTTCGAACACGACGGACGATGGTGACGGCCTGTCTACGTGTCTAGGAGCATCAGTTTCGAGACAAATCAGCCTCATGGGATCGGTAAGCGGTTGCCCTCTTCAAAGGATGAGGGTAAAGGGTAGTCTCTTTTTTTTTCTTTTGCTGTTGTTACGGGGTGTCGAAAAGGTCACCGAAACGATTCCTCCCCCGAGATGGCTAGCTGATTGAACCACCAGAATAACAATTTAACATGTACCTCTGAGTGTGTGTGTGTCTATGTATCTGTGGCCGCTTAGGGAAAAAAGGATTTGAATTGTCCACCAATCGGCCCAACCCATTCACCCTGCCTCGATGGCACTGGCAAGGGCTTTTGCTTCCCCTTCGGGTCTCTCAAATCTTGACACACGTTGGAAAAACAATTGTCAAAAAAAGACCAACTGCTCTGCAACGACCATTCTAACTGCTGATCAATAGAAACCTCCAAGTGGGCAGCAAGTAGAGAGCACACACTTCAGGCACCAACCCTCCTACCAATCCTAGTGTACGTGCACACCAAAGCTGGGTAAGTGCGAGGGTGCGGGGGTGAACAAAAGCCATCGACCAAATCGAGAAAATCGGGATTCCGAATATGGAAAATCCATTTTCACACAAAAGCGACAGCAATCACACGGTACGGTTGTTATCTGCTCGGTCCCAGCAATTTGCTCCTCACACGTTTTGCCCCTTGGCAGACCGTGATCCCGTACGGACCGATTTCGTGTGTGAAATCGCTTCCCTTATGGGTGTACGCCCGTACTATAACAATTCATTCAGTTAGTTCGAAACTTTCTCCGTTGAATTGTACGGGTCAGTTTTTTCCCCCCTGGTTGCGGACAGTCCCTCCAGGGAAGGATAGTTGTTTAAAGTGTGTATGTAGCTTCCTTTGCCGTTCGTGGGGAGTTTGCTTCTGTATTTTAACAAGGGATGTTTATGGTATTGAAAGAAGGAAAGTAATAAAACAGTATTTTATGTTGCAGAAAAAAAGGAGAATGATAAAATAGCAATGTTTGACGAACGCAAAATGTCAACTAGTCTTTCAGGTCACTGTCTGTTTTGATATTAAAATTACTCACTATGTCAATGCTCTTATTGGCATATAGCTCAAGCATGCCAATAACGATGCCACATGCTTTCATCGAATCCTGCTCAATTATACATTCCTATGGTTTCTCTAATATGGCGACCTTTGACCTTTCAGCAGGAAGAATTTATTGATTGCGAACCTTTCGAATGGGATTGAACATTTTTTCCATTGAAAATTTCCATATTGGAACTTTTAATATCATTTCATCAACGACAACTCATAAAAAGCTTCAAAGATTTTATCTTGAGTAAGTGTACCGCTAGAGTACTACTACAAATTGCAGTGATGATACAATGTTTAATGTATTATTGTTAGTGATGTTTTCATGAATTTAAAGTACCAAAAAGGAAAGGATGTTAGTACAATGCTCCATTTTACTGTGGAAATAAGCTTAATCTTTCCAAAAATAACATTTTTTACCACCAATTATGGTTTACACAATCAAACTATGCTAAAAAATACTAATTTATTCGTTCTCAGGAATAGATATTCTTAAAGGGACAATTTAAAACCGGTATGTAACAGGAATCTAATAGATTCGGCTATCGAATGTTATTTTTGTACATTCTAAATTACATTGCCATTTTCACTGATAAACCATTAAAATTATTAAAATAAGTAAAGCAAAATGTTTTACTTTCATCCCCTATTCCCTTACTAGGCACATTTCCCTGCTGTCATTAAACTGAGTTCGAGTTTTTATCATTAAATTTTAATTAATTCATACCCCATTCATTCCCCTGCACGAAGAGCTTTTCCTTTTTGCCTGCTCGCGAACAGCATCACAATTGATAAGCCAACACTCGATGGAAGAATTATGTACAATCCCTACTAGTGCCGGTCGTCTTTATATTTACGACACTTGCTGGCCATTTCTAGCTCCACCAAAAGGGCTCCACTTTCTCAGTCCCGCTTTGATGGACTTTCGGGATAGACCCTCAGCGCTAGCATAGAAAGCGGGGTAGAAAAATGACAATTTAAGCAAAACTAATCCGATTCGTCCCGTCGTCAACTGTGTGGCGGCGTTTGCGTGCGAGCAATCCATCTTTATTTCAATGGTTTGGCAATCTCCGGCACCCGGATACGCCCGATCTGGTGAGAGATTTTTTGCTGTTGTTTTGTGGCTTCCTTCCCAATCTTTGCCCATTCGACAAGCCCCGGAACCAGGCGACACTGCAAAGAGAAATCCATCCGTACGGTGGAAGCGTTTATGAAAGCGAGACTCCCTGCACCCAGCAACGGAGCTAATAAAAGCAACGAAAAGGGTTCCTTTGAAAAGAGAGGATTTTCTGCCTCCGCACTGTACTGTACTGTGGAAAGTCTTCACCAACCGAGTGTACACCGAACTGTTGCAAGCAGCGTGAGTAACCTTAGATATCGTGGTTTCATGATAAACGGAATAAATGATTAGATAATTTGCGACGGTTTAAAACCCGCCATCCGTATCCTTTCGCATCGCCCTGCTTGGTGACCGTTTTGAAGTCGAAGTAAAGCCTTTTTTTAAACAGAAAAGCGTTTAAACGTAGCTCCGTTCCACTGTCCTCTAGCAGCGTAGCTGCCTTTGCTTCCAATTCCAAGAATTTAATGCTGCCTTTGCGTAGTTCGCGGTTCTCTCTATTGAATGCCCGGCGGGCTTCTTGAGTGCGGCAGTGGGGGTTCGATTTTTGACCTAAATGGATTCCTTCCTTCCGGTGAAGCTTCCGAGGCCCGATCGCTTGGTATGAGGGGGAGAGGTGGCTTTTCACCGTACCACACGAAGGGAAGGTTATATTTCACTCCGGCACAATTGACAGTCAGTGTCAACGGGTGCAAAGGCGTAAAAGGGGAAGAATTATTACAGCTCATTTCTCCGTTCGATAACGATTGGAAAAGCGACTTGGCGGTTTGGCGTTAGGTGGAGCATATTTGCTAGCGATTATCGAATTACAGCATTGGTTATCTTTCATATTCTTGGGTCGGCTTTTTTGATTTGCTTTTTGATTAGTGTAATACTATTATAATTAATTTTCAATCATTTCCTTTCTTATCTTTATTCCTTCAATTTTTATCATTAACATAACATTCAAAACAGTTTAACTCCCATTCGCAAATTAACAGCACCAATAAAGGTATCATGCAGCTATTGTAAGCGAAAAAAAAGATGATACTCCCAACCAAATAATGGCATCGTGATAACAATGATAACGTGATAACCCATCGTATCCCAGCTAAGAACAATAAAATGTCCCCAGCTCGTAATCCCCCAAAAAACGCCGGACCGAGGCTACAAATCTCGACCGCGAATGGCCAATGTTCTTGTCAACTGGGTAGGCAAAACTCGTTGCCCCGGTTGTCCCAACCCCGGAATCCAACACGATCGATGAGCAACGAAACGGTGTGCACGATAAATGATGGTTCGCGAATCGACAACAGCACCAAACAACGGGCACTGCGAGAAAGTAGCTGCCAAAACAAAACAGGCAGAACAATGTGAAACACGGGGAGAGGAGCAAAAAAAAAACCCTCGCTCGGTTGGATAAAAATTACAGCCCTCGCCTCTGGAGCTGCAATAGCTCATTGAACAGTGAAAATTGCTTCGATAACGCAATAACGATTAAATTAAAACAAATGAAGGGTGAATTTCGGGTTGTTCTGGTTTATTCGGTGATTTATTCCCTGTTGCGGCCCTGCATGCGCTTTCTGCCATCGTCCTTCTCGTTCGTTCACTGTGCGCTGAGAGCTTTCTCTCTCTCTCCTTCTTTTATTCACGCACACTTTGCTTTCCATCGTTGTACTCGGTTTACCGGCCTCCTTTGTTGGCTGGATTGGGTTGGGCAGCGTCCAATCGATGCTTTTGTGGTGAATGTTCCCCCCCCCCCCCCCCCACTTCCAGCTTGCAGCTTCTCACCTCACCGAATCTGGCTGAATCGACTGGATCCAGTGGGAGAGGAATGGGAGGAGGACGAAACCATCTTTAACCAGTTTCACCAACTTGCCATCTGGTGTTAACATCTCCGCTGATAGCTGTTTTTCATTACTTTTATTTTAATCTCCTGGTTTTGGTTTGTTTGTACGCGTCTGTGTGTAATGTTGGTTTTATTATAATTACAAAGTCTGTGGCAACTGCATGAAATTTGCAATCAAAAATTGGAAAATTGTATCCCAAAAAAAATCCCAAACTCACACTGATCTTATCAAAACTTCACATTATTTTCACAACACACTTCAAACAGTGTGCCCCCTTCAAAATTAATAAAAGAAAGGGGGTGATATAGGGACGGAGCACACACTCACACGCACACTATCGATGACCAATAATGGCCGTAATGAAGTGCCATCGTAAAATAATGATAACAATAATAATAATAATAATGTTAAACTGATGATTATTTCGAATGCGGATCGACATAAAGTTGTGGCCCCGCATAATGTGCGCTCGGTTTGCGGCCCCTTTGGTGCAACAAAAGTGCGGAACATCAACCTTCGCTTGATGTGGTGGCAGTGAGCGTGGGCAAGAGCCGGGCGGAGCGTAATTCGAACTAACGATACACGATCCCGCCGACAGCTGGATCGGGCCGGGGTTAACGGGTTTAACCCTGCTACCCCTTCTACCGCCATTTCCTGCAGCTGATGGATGGTGCAGTGTGGAGTGAAAATAAAATTTCCATCGAAACCACACCATTAGCGAAATTCGATGGTTTCGAAATTGCCTGAAATGCAGCGAACCTTAAAAAAGCGGAGGGGGGGAGGGGGTGAAAGGATATGGCACACACAGACACACATAGACGCATTCAGCGCACGCGGGAGCTAAAACTTTTCCTCCGCGAGGCCAATGGCCGATGACCTTTCGGTGGCCATGCCTGGACGGGATGAGTTTTTGTTCCACGTGCCGCCAGCAAGGCGGGGAGCCGACACACACTGCCACTGCGGGGGCGACATTTCGGACGATGCCGGCTAACCGCCCAAACCTACGTGGCCGTTGGGTGGGTGGGTGCAGACCGGGATGTCCACAGTTTGGTGTCCGCCACCCAGGCCGGCGGCCGGCCGATCGGTCGGTCAGTCAATTTGGATTATTGGTTTAGGCGAAATCTAGGCAGCCACCACACCACGCCACCGATTTTCGGTCACCATGGTTACGAACCGGCAAGATGGGTGAGAGGGAGGCGGGTTTGTCTGTTTGATTGGTTCACCGCAAACGCACCCCTGCCCGATTACGCCCCCTTTCTACGCGCAACCAACAGGGACGGTTTCGTGGGCAAGGAAGCTTTGGACATTACTCCACCTACGACGGTTGTCGTGGAGCGTTTGAGTGGTGTAACTTTCACTGTGTGACTGATGCAGCTAATAACAGCACTTAAGAGCAGGCTCCTCTGCTTCGAAACGGAATGAAGCGGGGGAAGTCGGGGGAAAATTCGGATGAAATTAAGAAGTTATCTGCGAAATGGCACGCATTCCTACCCGCGCCCACTGGAGGACGTTAATTTTTCAACTACGCAGACAGAGAAGCGGAGTGAGTGGTTGGGGTAAGTTGCGGCATACTTTCTTTGCCCATCCCATCCATTTCGGTTTGCTGCCATGTTTTGAAAGCTATTGATAAACTTATTACTTTTTCATTACTTTGGGGGGAGTGGCAAGAGGGTTGTTTTTGTTTTGTTTGCTTGTTTTTCATACCTGAGCGTTTCTCTGCGCAATTTTTTTGTCTGCAGCCGCCGATGGCAACGGTAAGTGGACAGATTTGTGGCGTGCTGTGAGTTGGAAAATTGTAATAAAACCTGGAATGAAGTAGATAGTTACGTTTCTTAGGAGCGTAGCAAATAAGGTAGCAAGAAGGGCGCATCAGGATTTGTAGGGCAGGATTTGTATCAACTCGGTATGAATTTAATAATTATGATTACTGTTTGATTCAATCATGTTCAGGTACCTCACTGCTGACTAGTTTAGTTGCAGGTAATTGTAAGCAGGTTGTTCGAAAGCTTTAATGTTTATTTATCTACTAATGAACGATGGAATTGCGATCGATTTGAAAGTCGTTAAGAGCCGATCGAAATCATGCCAGCTCTCAACCGACATACGCAAAGGAACCGTTTATCTTCACACGAACCGCCCACTCCACTCCACAACGATACATCGCTCACCCTCACAATCATCCAATTTTGCTGCATAAACTTTTCAATTTCCTTACCTTTGGACAGTGCAAGACAAATAATAAAATGCATACCGACCGGAAAGTGTAAAGCGTGTACGATATCGGGCCCGAACCATTTCCCGAACGATTCACCATCTGTGCAGCACCTCTGCCCCAGCTTGGTTTTATTACTTACCCACTTCTACCATACATTTCACACACACACGCTAGGTGTATCTATGTTCCTGTCTACTGGGCTGTGCAGCCATCTTCTCCGCCTGCACACCACCTGGTTGTGTCAAACGGCGCGCAAGCGATGCATCGATGACACAGACAGTAATCGTAGCAACCATCGCCGCTCATCTACCGCTAGCAATCTTGTCCCAAGCAGCTGTTGAGAACGATTTTTGCTTCATTCGATCCCGTTTTCGTACGTAGACAGTCTCGTCGCCCGTCTCAATTGAAGCACCACCCACGGTGGTGAAGGTGAGAGGAAAATTCAAAAAAAAAAGTATATTATATCCCATTTACGATCCGTACATTTGTCGTGCACACAGCGGCGGTCGAATCAGTGCCGGGTGGCTCAGAAGCCAAAGGTCATCTGATCAGCAGTAGCGGCGGTGTCGGTAGCGCAAGCAAACTTCCAAATTGACAATCTATTACCCTCTGCCAGCACACTCGGCCAACCCAGGTACGTTACGCTTTATTTCAAGAAGTTTATACGCTATCAACTTCTTTTTAAGTAGAAAAGGGGCGACAAAAAAAAAGTGCGAGAATAAAACAATACGGCTTTGGAAATTCATAAAAAAATCACAACACTCTCCAGTGTTATCGCACTTCTTTTTGCCCCCCACCCATTATAATCGAACAGCACTGGAAGAGAGGCCTGCTCATGCTTTTCTACCGAAATAAAAACAAAAGTTTCGCAAAAGATTAAGATACCTAGCCCAGCTGTGTCGGTCCAATCACTGGCCGTCCCTCTATCCGACGGTTGCTACGGGAAACCAAATTCGCCTACCTTTCACGATAGCTTGCCCAATAGGGAACGCTCGCTCCGTTCCCGGTTCGTCTCGTCGGGGGCCCGCTCTATCTGGTGCTTCATGGCCGTAGCCGTAATCTATCTTATATTAACTTCCTTCTGTTTTATTTCTCACTCATCTTCTCGACCCCCAACCCCACCGCTCCAGACTATCGGATCCAATCAGGCAGTCAGCCCAGCCCCGGAGTAACAGCCGAAACAGCTTCGCTGCCCCGGTGCGATGCGGAAAACGATGGCGCCCACCAGGTCCGTCCATTTTATTGATAGTGAAACGATTTCGAAGCAAATATTTACCCCGGCCCGGTACAATCTGCCACTGTTTCTGTGCAAAAGTTAGTGAGAAAATTATGCCACCACCGTGGTTCTACCGCCACCAGCGTTTTTCCAACCCCTAGGAACAGAGGGTACCATTATTTCCCATCTGCTCGGCCACTCGGCACCAACCAATCTAGCACCAGCAGCGTAGGATAGTAGCGTTGCGTTCGGCTTGCACGCGAGACGTTGCTTGTTCGATTTTGCTTTCACACCTGTTCTGTCGCTACTAAAACTACTATGCCTTTCCTTACCCATACTCCCTGTTTCTCTTTCTCTCTCTCTTGTAGCAAAGCAGCAAGCTTGCAGCCCAAACTTTTGCCATTCCGGGCCGTTTTTGGACTTTTGGGAAACCTTCTCCCGGCGCAAGACCATCGCCAAGAGAGGCGCTATGTAGTTCACGCGACTGCGAGGAAACGATGGGCCCTCAAAAGCAATCTGATCGGAAGTGGGAAATTTTTGGGAAAGGAACGGTTGCTATTGCCGAAAGGTGAAGGCGAACTGGGAATGGTCGAAGTGTAGTCGAAAACCATTTCAACAACAAATTCGTCGGCCAACGGCCAACCAGCACGGTCTGGTGGGGGTGTTTTTTTTTCGGTGATTCGGAAACGATTTTGGTACCCGGTTCGAAACACAAACGTTCGTCCGGCCGGCCCTGCAAACTGCACCCGTCCCAAACAACGATGCGTGATTTTCTGGATGATGATTTTTCTCCTTTTGCGAGTTGGGGAAGATGATGATACAGGGTTTCCCACGATTTATTGATTGGTTCCCATCAATTTTTGGTGGGTTCCCATATTTTTTTGGTGCGTTCCCACGATTTTTTGGCCGTTTCCCAGAATTTTTGGGTCTAATTGTATTGATATCCAATCGGAAAATACCAATAAATTATGGAAACGAACCAAAAATCTATGGGATACGATCAAGAAATCGTGGGAACGCACCAAAAAACCATGGGAACTGACTAATAAATCGTGGGAAACCCTGTAAGATGTGTGGGGAAGGGCTTAACTGTTTTTTTCCGAAGACCGTTTGCTGGTGGATGGTCATGAAGAGAAAGTTTGTTTTTCTCATTTAGGGGACCGACGCTTCGTTGCGCTTGCGGGGCTGATTCCGGTTAGGAAGTTGTATCAACTGCAACACACCCATCTCGACGGTGCTGTAGTGAATTGAAAAGAAGGATAGCGCACGTGTGTGTTTATGTTATGCCCTTCGACGTGTGTGGCTTATTGTGGCAAGAGCCTAAAGATAGGTTTGCGGCCAGATTTCGAAGGAGATTTCTACCCTTCGCAAGAGATGAACTGCCCAAGCGTTGGGCAGGAATGTAAACCAAGAAGCTGGTCTGCTTGTGTTAGTGGCATTACTGGTTTTCAATTTTTCGCTCGGACGCAATTGCAAGGTGTCCATTTTCTATGGCCCTTCCATGGGGACGCCTTCGCACACAAAGCAACGCAGCAACGGCAGTGATAGAAAATAGCAAAACTTTTATTGTACATCTTTCGATTTTTTTTTCTTATTGCTCGCAACCATTCCTTTCGCAATGTTTTTCCACTTCCCCGACGAGAGGCGGAGGATAGCTTTCAACGCTGTACAGGGGCTGTTGTTGCCATGCTCATCAGAAATATGCCTCTCCCGTGCAATATGCCACCGTACTTTTACTACTGCTATGGTTTCGTGGTTCTTGTGATGTTTGAAATTTCCTAAAATTTCATTTCAAAGGCAAATCACATTACTTCTGTTTTTGAAAGTTGATCTAGTTCGGTTGGTGTGGATTGCGGATTATTTCCACGATGGGCTGTTGGATGTATTTTTTTCATGGAGCAGGTGGGACTAGTAAATGAGCAACATCGAGCAATCGGGATACCCATTTTGCCCAATAAGCTTCCGGGAAATACAAAACCATCTAATAACATTATTTCTCTGTCTCTTTTTTGCATACTAACAAGAGCTGAACGTTCGATCGACTTCTGTCGAAAGGAATACAAAGCAACAATGTGCCAGAAAGCTCGAGCAGGCCTCACTGTTCCAGCGCATGGCGAAATATCATGTGAATGAACTGACGAAAGGTAAGCGTTTTGGAAAGTTTGTTAGAATATTGCTTTTAAACTGTATTTTAAGTCGTTTTAAGTAAGTCGTGTAGTTTTAAGTAATTTTGCAAGAAAATATCCTTCAAAAGTAGAAATGTTTGTGGACAGAATGGATTACTCTTCAAACTGTTGTATGATATTAAAAAACATTTGCGGAGCTATGGAATTGTTTCACATAAGTATAACAATATCTATCTTTTACTACTAACATTAAACCACTTCCGCTGTAATGTTGCAGATGCGTTTGGCGCTGTCGCAGACAAACGGAACAGCCTTTGGTTGTCGCGTACCATCCTTCGTTCGCCTTGCGGTCCAACCACTCTCCCAACCGCGCTCAAGCGACACCTCTCGACGTCCTGCCGGCGGTGCGATGTAGACACGGCGGCCAAATTCGTTGGAGCCAGCCTGGCAACGATCGGCGTTGGAGGATCCGGCCTGGGCATTGGAACGGTGTTCGGTGCGCTTATCATAGGCTACGCACGGAATCCCACCCTGAAGCAGCAGATTTTCTCCTACGCCATCCTGGGCTTTGCCCTGTCCGAGGCGATGGGCCTGTTTTCGCTGATGATGGCCTTTTTGATGCTGTTTGCCTTCTAGTGGAAATGTGCATATGTGCGCAAAGTTGATGCGATTGGCAGCTTATGCGTTTAATAAAAGGATGTAAAATAGATGTTTTCCCTCAGACGATTCAAAAAGCATCACATATGGATAGAGTTCAACTTGAAGGATTTATTTTCAAGCGCAAGGATTTATTTCGGTTGGTTTTTATCGAATACCAGAATAATCGAGATGAGGACCCTAGCAACTAAGCCAACAGTTATTTTTTACAGGACAACATCTTTTATGACCTCATGACCTAAACCTTGCTTTTGTTGTTCGTTGAGCGGGCGCTTGATTGGCGATGCCCTTCCCAAACGTCCTTTTGACCCGGGTAGAGACAGTTCCACGTGAAGAAACCGGGATGTGATCAATAGATCAACCATCGTTGTTATGTGGGATTTTAGTGACAGTTTCGATGGGTTTCGATTTTACGATCCACTTTGCCGTCGTGATGGCAGCGCGGCAAATGGAGCACACAGCGCTTGAACGACAGTCAACATAAAACACAAACAATTTCAAATTAGTTCCATCGATGAACGAACAACCCATCATAAAATATCTAATTGGCGGAACAACTGCCAGCACACAGCGCACGCTACATACCCGGTGACGATTGCCCGGTAGAACTTTTGTGCTCGGTGTACAGTAACGGACATTAAGATAGGACCCTTTTTTTTCAATGCACCGTGCACTTGTTTTGCCACGTTACTCGTGTTTGTGTGTGTGTATGTGTGTATTTGTGTGTGTATGTGTGTGTGTGAGTGTGTGTGTGTGTGTGTCTGTTTGTGTGTTTGTGTGTGTGTGTGTGTGTGTAGTAGTAGAAAGTGAATGTGCTTTTTAATGTGTATTAGCAAGTGCGCGGGTTTGTGTCTGAAAAACATAGCTTGCCATGATGTCATATTGCGTTGAAATTATTCTTATTATGTGTGTTATCATGTGAAACATTGTGCGTTTACACTTGGATAAAAACTAAAGTTTGCATCGACAGCAGCGCTTGTTTCTCAGACGAAAACGCAGGTGTGCTGTTTCATGAATGTGAATGCGACACTGGTGCGAAATGGACACGCGCACAATAGCAATGAACTCGGCATTCCCTCACAGGTGTTTCTCCAGTGCGCGCCATTGAAAGGCCTTCGTGCATCTCTGCGTTGCACGTTGTGTGCGAATGGTAAACTTTGTGCGTGCATTGAGCTGGCGCGCAGTTGTTCTTTTCAATGGGCGTTTTGTTTCATGAGCGCGGCAGTATTCTTTTCTCGATTTTGAAGGGAAGACGCTTTCTCGCGTACTCGTTGATAGTTTTTATCCATGCGATGTTTTCGCTGCTCGACAACGATGTAATTCATCGCGTATAGAAGTAGAACACAGGCAGAGCACGGGATCAGCCGTGTCCAAGTTTTAAACCAGCGCGTTCTTGACGGTCCAAGCAAGCAATGTTAGTAACAATGGGTCGAGGTAAACGTTGTACCGATTATCAGCGCCATATGTAAAAGCGAATGGCTGCTGCTGGCATTAAGCGCAAAAGGATCGAGTTCGTAATGGAACGATCGCGCACTTTTGTGGCAAACGCGCTTCGGACAACCGAAACGTGCTTAGACAACTGAAACGCGCTTGGACAACCGAAACGCGCAAGTCAACCGGACGTCCTCAGAAGACCACGGCGAAAGAAGACCGTAACATTGTTAATATATCGAAAACACACTGATCGCGAGGGCGGTGGTCCTGCTTATCACACCAAAAACCTAACCCAAAACACAAAAAAACTACTTACAAATCTATACGACACGACCTACTTGTGAAACAAAGACACACATCAATACACATTCAAACATACATACACACACACACACACACACACATGCACACACACATGCACACACACACACACACACACATACACACACATACACAAACACAAACACATACAAACCACACATAAACATGGCCCAACGGGTGCATGGTGCGTTAAAAAACCAATGCCCTATCTTTCTGTCCGATACTGTACCACCTAGTTATACCTGGTGCGATGGTAGAGAGTTACAAAGTTTCTGCTAACAGTGTAATGAGCTATGAGGTGAAGCTGAAAGTTGCTCGGACGCTCTTATTGGCTGGTAGCAATGTGGCTCTGGGTGACTGTTAGGAGAAATAGATGAAGCTGGATGTGTTTTATTTGAATTGCAAGCGTTGGACGAGTTGTGCGATAGCAATAAATGGTTGTGCCAAAGGAAAAAAACACATTTATTGTCCACATGGAGGCGCCCAGTACTTTATAAATTACAGCAATTTTCTAAGGCCCTCATAGACCCCACAAGCATTGCGTATCAAAATCTTTTATTTAAATTAAGAGCCTCATTTTATCTTACACCTCCAGCGAGCCGCTAATTGGTAACGGACTGCAAGATCATTTAAACAAGAAAGGAAAGGTTTTCGTTTTGCTATTTCACGTAAAATTTACGCTCATTCTCGATTCCTCGTTCCTCTTTCAGACCGGCACGAAAAGAAGTCATCTCCAATTACTCAACCCCAACCGCCCAGCTGCTCAGCTGTGCACGCGCACCGTCGATGTAGTACGCACCGGTTTGCATGGCCCGACTGTCCTAGACCGTTGCGTGATGGGCGCAAGGAGTGGTGCCTACCACCGGGCAGGTAAGTCGCACTTTGTCGCTTTGTTCTAATTTATCGCACCTACAATAAAACCGAAGCTCAAAAGCCACCCAAAAGGGGGTAAAGTCAACTGGAAAAAGGCAACCCTCTTCTTCTCAAGCTTCTCACGTGCGGCACTCAATCAAATTTATCTAAATTTTCCGCCCCTTTTTTATTGCCGTTTAGATATTTTTATCACAACCGAAGTGGTGGGATGAATGAAAAGTGAACCTACTCCTTGATGCTTCGGTCCCCAGCTCCACCCAAGGCTAGATTTTGAATGTTGTGCACCTAACGTAACGTTTCTACTTCACGGCAAAAAAAAAACCGACCCGAATGGGGTGGATCGCTTTAAACAAGCAAATTGACGACACTCGGAACGCGTGCGGAAGTGCTGAGAAAGATGAAATTTATCTTCCACCACCGCGCAGTGCCAGTTTTCCATCAGCCACCATCGCACCCGGCAAAGCCGGCTCCAACCCCCAAAACGGCACACGTTTCCCTCGAATCGATATCCATCATCTTTCCCGGCACGCACCTGGCGCTCACACCCGAAACGACCAATTTTCCATCTCGTTTAGTCGGCTAGGCGGCCACTTTTGTGCACGAGCCCCGGCCCTCTTCTGCCCTTATGCCCCCATTTCACCCTCCCAGCCTCATAAAAGCCGCACACGGCGGGCATGCTGCTTTGCTAATGTTTATCACCTTGATCCGATCGGATCCGATTGCGTTTCGATTGCGAACCTTCCGGTGCCGGTTTGGAGGCGGCCGCCTCTCTTGAGTAGCTTTTTCACCAAGGCACAGACACAGCTACACCCATCATCACAGGTTTTACTTTACCACTTTTCGGATCCTTCCCTAGATCCTGCTGCTCACACGATGGAGCTGAACACACACACAGGCACCAAAAAAAAAGCCAGGACTAACCCCGAACTTCCTTTGCCATCCCCTGCTTAAGTGGCCCAGAGCGCCCGTCGAGTGCTGAGTGTGGGCCTCGTTCGTCGTTTCTAAAATTTTATATCGATGCTATTTTGCCACCCTTCACACTCTACCGATATCTCTTTTCGTTTTTTTTTTCTTCTCTCCCCTTTTTCAACGCTTCCGTTTCCTGCTTATCGGGATACGCTTCACCCCGGCTGCTGATCACGCAATCATGATGACGATGATGATGATGATGGTGGTGGTGGTGGTGGTGGTGGTGGGTATTTTGCGGCAGATATCGATTAGGTGGAAGTCTCGCAGATTTAGCTAACCAATCAACAGGTGGCGACAGCAAAGCAGTACGGGACGGCCCCACTAAAGGTAGGTTGGCGGTTTTCACCTGCGTGTCTCCAGTTCCCCTCTTTGAACGGTACGGTACGTTTGCCCAAACCGCTGTGATGATGCTTCTATTAATGGCGATTTTCACGTTTGGCAAAAGCCGAAATTTACTAGCCGGCTCCGATAGATTTCCGGGGCAATTTCTCAATCCGAGGACAGCCCTAAGGGTTAGATGGATGGATGCAAAGGGTTTGTAAAATGGTCTATAATTCTTAGTTCTTCTTTGGTTCACTCAATCGTTCAAATCACGAGTTAAATTGATAGTTTAAGAAAATGGTTTAAATGTTTGCTTCAAAATTAACTCATCTTCAATAACTCATTCGTCGGCTTAACTAACTTAATAACACGTTCAGGTAGGTAAAGGCGGACACATGAAGGAAAATGTAAATATTCTAGAGAAATATTAATACAGCGACCATGGAAATGTGCATACTTTGCGTAACATACATATTTTTCTAGAAAATGTGTTAGACATTTTTCGTTATTTAATAACTTTTGTTTCGCGCAGTTTTAAAATGTTTGGATAAGACGAAGACCTTATATGGGGAAAATGGATGAACACCTATAGAAATTTAAGTTGCAAACGTAGGAAATTTAAGAGGGTTACAGGATTGCATTATATTCTATTGCTCTCCATTCCCTGGCGGGTACATACAAAATATTCTTGGCTAATTGCAACGACGGTTCGTTTAGCCGTTTCATTTGGGAATTGCAAGCACCGCTTTTAACATATCGTAGAATGCAGAATCTAAGACATTACTGAAACATCGGGCACTAAGAGATGATGTTGTTTCAGCTTTTAGAAGAACAGTTTAGAGCTTCGCTTCAGGGTGGGCATGTTAAAAAATAGCCTCTTCAGGGCGTTTTTCCCACCAAGCCAAAATTCAGCTTTAAGATAATTAAAATCCCATAAAATCTGTATTCTACTACTGTAATGATGTCTAATTGATGTTGTTCATTAAACACACAAGCAAATGGTCCAAGTCGAAGCAGTATTTGGGTTTTCTTGAGATGCCTCATCAGTGTCGCGCGAGTATTACCATAACGCATGGCTACTGTTATGATCGGTGTTCAGTTCCTCGCATATTTAAATGCTTCCTCTAGTTGCTAGATGGTTTATGTCTTCCGATTAGCGTTATTAGAGGTATTTGATGACGTCTGTTCATCACCAATTGATACAAGAAGTAAAATAAATTTAAAAAAAACCGGTGTCAATCTTTCCCTACGACAGAGTGTTCGTCTTTTTCCCCCATTGGTGTCAGGATGTTTAAACTGCCAGGAAACAAAAGATTTTATTGCGTTCATTGTCGACCTTTCACCAGTTTTTTTTTTTTTTTGCTTAATAATTGAGACAACTCATTCAATTTGTAAAACTGTCGGAAATATAAACAATGCATGTAGTAGAGCGTAAAATACGTAAAAGTCAATTTAGATCCACAAGGGTGCGCAGGATTGAAAATTTGTTTTGTTCATATATTTAACCAATTTTGCAGATATCATGCCAAAACAGATGTTCTCAAATGTGTTGTAATACTTTCAGTTTGGACAATGGATTGTTGAATTATTTGATAGTTACTATTTTCATTGTGTTTAGGATAAGTGCCCATATTACCCGCAGTGTCCGTTCTTACCTACCTTCCCCTAGTAAGTAAACCTTAAAAAAGAATGTAAAGTGAAATCAAGTTAAGTGATTGAATAATAACAATATGAAAAAATAAGAAACAGGCCAATCAAATCCCCCTCAATACAATTCAATCCAATAAAACAAAAATATTAGACAGTAACATATAGTTTTCAGAGATATAATGAACAAACGCGAATTATAGCACACTAAACTGTTAGCAGCAACAAAACGTTCCAAGAACAAGCGAAATGTTAAACGATATAAACAACAAAGAAGCTTTGATTCAACTTTTGCATAGCTTTGAATGCAGTTACCATGCATTAACTTACTATACGCTCACGGCGCATATTCACCATACCCAGAAGGATCTGTAAAATAAGTATGCATCACTTCGGAGCGAGCTACCCCTGTATACGCTACTATCTCGATTCGCTGCCAACTCGCCAGCAATAAATAGTTAATTGGGTGTTACTCTGCGTTGCGAGAGGAACCTCTCACATCAATTGCCAATTGGATTGATTTTTTGCCTGTTCGCACCCGCCCCATTATAATGCGCTATAATCCTTCGCCCCATTCCAGTGCAATCGGATTATGCAACTGTAATTTTCCGCCAACAGTGAGAACAGGATATGGGAATTGTGAGGGGGGTGAGCACAAGCATCATAACTGCCTAATAGGGTTATTTATTACGTGCCACCGAGGAGGAGGAGATGGGAACCGGAGCGCATATTTGTTGCTTACACTTTTCACATTGCTTACACTTTCCAGGTGGATTCGGATGCGGTGGCGCCACCGGCCCGAACAGCAGCCAGCGCCACCCGGTGGACATCAACACGATCAACCTACCGGCCGAGATGAATAAGTTATTGCATCCGCGCAAATACTTTGTCGGTAAAATACGACCCGGTAAGTGTACTATTTATGTACGCCTGTTCCGTGCCATCAGGTGAGCAAAGCTCGTGTGTATCAAACGCTCTGCGTTGGCTTATGTTTTACGGCACTTTTTCGGATGGAGGAGGAGCGTGCACGGGGACTTAAAAGTAGGTGGAAACGGGTACCCTTTGTTTGGAAAGTCCGGTAAAGCGCGGTTGTTTTCGTGTGTCGTGCTGCTTGTAAAGGGTGGCTTCTGAACATATGCCGGAAGCTTTGCCTGCAGTTGGCATTTCGAGGGGGCAGTTTAGCTGGTGCAGGCGGCCAGGTCAGTAACCTTCTTTGGTCGCCCCGGCGGCTGTACACATGATCTCGTACACCCTTGCGGGCAGTCCATAAAACTTTTGCCATTCATATTTACATTTTTTTCCTGCGAGTGTGGTCCTATTTTATGAGCTTTCCGGGGTAAGAAAACGCGGCCAACACTTCCTTCTTGCAGCTTCTGCTAATACAGCCGATAAAATACAAACAGTACTTTAAATAAACATAAACCGCCTCTCCAAGCCGGTCACCGTTGCAAGCAGCAAAACTGGCAAATGCTTTATGCGACACACACACACACACACACAACCAGCTATCGACATCAATGTCGCTCGCAATGGCGCTGTTGCTTCACGGCCTTCTAAAGCCGTTTCCGTCCCGGGATTGCCGGGTTGGATCCGTGTAGGGACAGGACACGGTTGCTGGTTCGTTCCGCCAATGTGCTCAAAATGGAATGGAAGAAGTCTTGCACGAAGGATGAACCAAAAAAAAACTGGGACGTTGCTGTGCCGGTTTGACTCTTGGTTCAGTGTTGCTATACCCCATACCCATACCCGACATCGGGGCAATGTGTGGCATTCGAAGGAAAGCTGGTAAATGGAAAATCGTAAAGCCGAGTCCTGGCCAACCAACCAACCATAACCAGGAGAGGGTCGGCAAAAGCCGGGGGAACGGTGGGCGATGGGGGTGGGCTGGCGCCTGTGACGGATTCAAATTGGGTAGGTGTGGCAAGGAGAGAAGAAATGCTGCCAACGGGGTGCTGCACAAGAAAGGGAATAAGAAGCGCACACATACAGTGGGGAGAAAAAAAGTGCACACGTCCCGAGTCTTGATTTATAGCCAAAGCCAGTATGAATATGAAAGTATTTCTCAGTGTGTAAGTAAACGTATGGTGGGGCAAGGAGACGAAGCCCGGCCTTATATATTGGCAGCGATCCTCACCATCCACGTCGCTGTGCCATGCCATGGAGGCGGGAGGTGTAACTAACCGTACGTCATACCGTGCGACTTTCCCATAGATATAGACATGCACACATACATCAAATGTGTCTGTGTGTGTGTGTGTGTGCGTGGTGTACACACATCATTGAATCTATTGAAAGGCGAGCACTAAGCGGCTTGACCTCCTATCCCCCCCCCCCCCCACACGATCCTTTCTGAGGGGAGATCCTTTGGCGACGCGCACCAGAAGGAAACAGGGAACAGGTTGCACTCTGGGGGGGGATCAACGTGGATGTGTTGGGAAATGGATTAAATAGCCGTGGGAAGGGCAAACGCACGGCGCTGGTGTGGGGGAAGGCAGTGTGCGGGCCCTGGGCAAATAAAACATATTCCGGATGCGCGATGATGTACGAGCGAAGTTGATGGGATGAATAGCAAAAGCGGATGAGGGCTTTTGAAATTAAACCATGCCGATTGTGTACCGAATCCGGCGCACACTGGCTGGGATGTGGTTGACTACAGCAACAGGGAAAAAGAAAACTCCCAGCAGAGTTTTTTTTTTTATCCTCTCTCTCTTCTTACACTCTTTTGCTCTGCATCCTCTAATGTCAGTTCGTTGGACGTTCTATTCTATGTGAGCTATATTTGGTCAATTGGAACCACTTTCAAATGTGTTCTGTTTTGTTTATCAAGTAGGCGAATTGTAATGGACCGTTTAGCTTAATAGAACTTCTAGCTTCATGTAAGAAGAATACTCTGTTACTTATTTTAAATAGTGCCCAGTGCAATATGTTGTGTTTGAATTTGTAGATTTGATTGTTCCGTTAGTGTATCACTATACTTTTCCATTTCTCAAATACTTTTGGCCGTTAGATGTGGTCTTTTCTTATAAAAATACGAGATAAATAACTAGATGAATAAATTACTAGCCTAATAAACAGTGTTTTTATATCACATAAAAATGGAATAATTTTGTAAAATAATTTAGTTTAGCAAAAAGAACCTATCAAGCTGTTCGATTGTTTAAATAAACTACTAGACCACTTTGCCAACACTAAAACTACTTAACTCCTTACATTACAATCACTTGCTCGCCATAAAACATTGCTGGGTAAAGTTATTGCACCCTAAGCGTCAAAGCACAATGATTTATGTGGTCCAGCTTCCAGCGAGCCAGGGGGAATCTTACGAAACTTGTGAAATTTCACAACCACGACCAATCATCTAGCAAAGGGGCGTATGTGTGAGACGACTACGCGAGTGCTTGGGCATGCAAATAAATTGGAAATCATTACAATTCCAGTCATTCGCTACGGTGAGAGCACTAAGTGAACTTGCCCGGCCCGAAAAGCTTATATGCACGTTTGCCTTCCCGCCACGGAATACTAAATATGTTTCCGAGCACGAGCACTTAGAGGACCGTAGCACCGTCCAAATCCTGAACCCGAACCTCCGATTCACCAGCCGTCAAGGGGGGGGGGTGAAGGAATTGAAGTGTAGAAATTCTACCAAAGCACATTTCGGCGCTCTCGCCCGGCCCGAATGCATCCACGTGGCTTATTATGGGGAAAACCCCGGGCCCTTGCTTCTTTTGGCAGCCATTAAGACGCCACCAGAGATGTGTTTTATCTTTGCCTCCCTTCTTTTGCTACTCGCACGCACAACTGGGTTTGATTTTTTTTAAATAAGTGCTGGTGTGATTCATGTTTTGCTACCTTTTTAAAATTATGGAAATGGATCAGCCTAATGTTGGCTCGCATCTCCCCGGCCCAGTCATCATTCGGAAGGAGGAGATTATTTCAATGGGCTCAATAATTTAACCACAAAAACAAAAAACACGATACATCACGCTGTACAACAACCAAAATGTGTGAAAGAGCATGGTGGTTGTTTTGTCCACACCGCACCGCGGAAAAAAAACGCCAAATAAACAAACAACTCACTCACCGTGCTGCCAGGGCTAGGAACATGGTAGGAGAAGATCATTTTCCCTCGAAAATATCACTTCCAGTCGACCGGAACCCTTAATTTGCATTCCCCACAACAACGTAACCGCTGCGCCACCGGATGCCGCACGTGAATGCCGCCCGCGTACTGTGTGTATGTAAGGTCGTTGACGTGAGCGGGATTATTTCTTGCCTCCCATGTCGGGGGAAAAAAAGGAAAAAGTCTGTGTATGTGAGTGTGTGTGTGCTTTATGTCAAATCTTACGACACAAATGTTGATTTATGAGGCGAAAGCATTTCTCTTTTTGTGTGGCGGAAATAATTTTGCATTTTTAGAAACCATTTTTTGTGTGTGTTTTTTACATCCGTGCATTGAATCACTACACAAGCGCTAGTTTCTGGAGGTAAGTGTTCTCCAGGAGGAATGTAGACGGCTGTAATGTAAAAGAGCAGCCCCGAGCTGTGGGAAGTCTCAACTCTTAAACTCTACGAACAAACTATCCCCGAGCTCTGGTCTCTGCTGCTGCTAAATAAATCCTTATTAACGATATTACCCACTAGAGGGCGCCATTTAATTGGATTTACTATTTCCATAACTACGTGCTGGGTTGACTAATTTCGAACATTCGCTCACACAGGTGATCGCATGACCGACCGTCCCACGCTGCGTTTGGCCCTATCTGAACCGACGGTTTGCTACCGCGATCCGAACCATCCCGGTCCCGGCAACTACGATCCGGCAAAGCCACAACTCCCACCACACCCCGGACAAACGGTCAGCAAGCAGCGCCCTCTTCCGCCGTGCTGCTACACGTACGATCTATACTGCCGGGAGCCTTTCTTCCGTCCACCTCCGGGCCGGTACGACATCCGTGACGCGCTGCCACCACTCGCTTCCGACCAATCACAGCCAATCACGGTACAACCGATCCCACCGATACGGTACGGCAAGGCAACGATTCGTTTGAACTCCATCGATATTCCCGTCCGACCCCGGAAGGGACGCCGTAACATGAAGGTGGCATTTCTGAGCGGAACTGCCCGGTTTCGGGATCGCGACTTTATGCCTATCGGTGGGCTGGGAAAAGCGACGCCAACCGGAGGAAGTTTCACTGGCAAGCGCCTGGAAAAGCAGCAGGAGAAAACACCAGCAGCAACATCAACATCAAAGAGATCAGCCAGTCCGCTGCTCGCACAAACCTCACCACCTCGAGACTGGCTGGAAGGGGCAGGGCGTGTCTCAACCGGCGGAGAGGGGAGTGCTACACCACGGTCGTCACAAGTCGAACAGGTGGAAGGCCAGCCGGAAGGGGAGGATACCGTCGAGGATAAAGCGGAACGAGCTGGAGTAAGTGAGGATTTGGTTGAAGTGCTTGTCACATACGGGATCAGCCGGGGAGACCTGCCACCACTGTCCAGGCACAAGATACCGACGAAATTCTTCACAGTTCCTAAACTAGCTCGTACCGGACCGGTGGCATTGGTTTAACCAAACATCGTGCTCGTGCTTTATATTTTTCGAATCCTAAATTTAAATTCATGTGAGCTGGTCGTTACTATCACGTTTAATGCATGAGTATCAATTCTTATTATGTTTGAATTGGTCAGAATTGTAATATAAAAAAACAAACACATAGCGGTTTTTTGTATCTTTGACTGATTTGAATCCTTGGTCGCAAAGATTTTGATCACAACAATCTTGTTTTGCGCACGACCATGAATTTTGCGACCAAGAAGTTTGTGTAGGATTGCGCCCTACACTAGATTACCTTAAACTCGCGATTCGAGTTTCAAAGGAAGCAAAAATCAGCACGATACCAAATACACCTGAGAGCGCTGACAAGTGTCAAGTAAGAGCTACCCGCCAAGGACTCTGTACAAGATTAGACCAAGAAGGTCGCAAAATTCTTGGTCGCAAAATTCTTGGCCGCAAACTTCTTGGTCGCAAACTTCTTGGTCGCAAAACGTATGGTATTAAACTAAACGAATTTAATTGAATAGAGAGGTGAGAGCGGGAGTAAAAGTTTATCATTCATGGAGGCTAGTATCAATACCTACAACGAATTAAATGCATTAGCGGAAGCACCCTCTAAGCTAGGAGTTAATATCTTTATTGGTGGGGAAAAAAATACACTAATATCTTACCTAGTACGCTATAATTGCGTAGCATTAAACAAATTAAGGTACGTCACATATATGCGATGTTCATGTCGGCAGTCCTAGGATTTAAAACATTTGCAATGAACAACGAATTTTCTTTTGAATGTCCTCACGAGAGTGCTTGAACAGAGTTGAACAGTTTGCGAAAAACTGTTCTTTGCATGCAAGTTGTAAAATGCTTGCACAGAAGTATTTCACACCCCGAGAACCGGAGTGAAATATTTCAAACGGTTTTCCTCGAATCGAAAGCATCTCCTTGTGCACAATTTTTCACATGTTATCGAAATTGTACCGATCCTTCAGCTTCTTCCGTATGCACAGCCCCATGATCAACCGTCGCCAGTTCCCATAGATACGCTTCCGGCGCCGTTCGTCCTCCTTCTCCTGCAGCTCGACCTGCTCCGCGTACCATTCGTCCAGTAGCCGGTCGCGAAACTCTTCGCACACCACGAACCCATCGTACACCGCCTGGCAGCCTCCGTTCCGGTACTCGAACCCAGTGATGGCCTGCGCACAGTCGATCCGCATCCGGCGACAGATTCGATTCAGCCCGGGCAGCTGCAAATGCACCGTACCCTTCGGCAGCATGCACGGCTGAAACAGGTCCACATTGCCGTACGCGCTGCGTGGCACCAGCCCATCCTTTGCGACCGGCGGTACGTAGTCCTGTACCTGCCACTCACCGAACAGTTCCACCGTCTGCCCGGTAATGGCTGCCCCGGTAAAGCGGTCGTACTTTGCCTTCGCCTTTACCACCTTGTACGGTTCCTCGTGTAGGCGGACCGTTTTCGCCTGTCGTAGCCAGGACTCGCGCGAATGGAGCGTGTGCACGCAGTCCCGCAAATAGATCGGTTCGTCGCGTATGTGTCCGAGGATGGGCGCATCCCGCGGGTAGATTGCTTCGTTCCGCAGCAGATACCGCTCGATTGCGTACTTGGGATGGTTTTTGTACTCGCCAATCTGCTCCGGGAAGGGCCGCTTGTTGAGCAATCGATCGAACTTGACGTCTTCGATCAGATCCCGCTTGGTGCGCTTGCCACGGTACGGTCGGAGCGCCTTCTCTAGCCAGGCGTCTTCGACGCGTAGTTTACTCTTCTTGCTACCGAGCCGGGAGATGTAACGGGGTGAGACGTCCTTGATTGTGCCGTCATTGTTCCAGGCCAGGACGTACGCGATTGGTTGCGTTGCTTGTTTCTGGAAACAATAGAGAGAGAGAGGTATACAGCATTAAATTTCATTTAAGAAAACCAAATAAATTGCAGCCCTTACCACAATATCCTCGAGATTATAAACGCTCCCTTTAAGCACATCGATCGTGATCCATTTGTCCTCATGCTCACAAAACACCTCCACCCAGTAGTCCACTCCACAGCCCACCTTTCCATTCGCCTTCTTCTTACCATCGTCACCCTTTCGTTTGGCGTCTTTTTCCTTCTTGCTGGCAAGCCGTGCTGCCCGTGCCCGATACGCGGCCAATATGCGCTGCCGCCTTTGCTGCACCTCATCCGGCACTGCACTCTGTTCCTCTTCATCGTCCCCTTCCACCGGCAGCGCCGGTTTCCGATTGTTTTCCACCCTCAAAAAGGAACCCTTCATAAGCTTGAGCTTTTGCTTCTTATCCCGTGCCAACAGTGACGGCTCATCCGCACCGCCATCGAGCTGCGGTATGGAAAATCCACCACCACCGCCACCACCAGCCGCTCTCCGCTTAACGCCCTTCCCGGTGGAATCCTTCTGCTTGGCGATCAGCGCACGCAGCTTCTGTTTCGCCACGTACACCATGCTGTCGCGCGGTGCCTGCCGGAAGTCTTCCAGCAGCTTCCGCTCCATCGCCATCTCCTGCGGTGTTTTCGGGTTCATCTTGTACAGCTGATCGGATGGGACGTGTTTCGGGGGAACGGGCGGGGCAATGATTAGCCGCGCATGGACGCCCACTATCCGCAGCATCAGCACAAACAGCAGTATGTAGTCCCGCCGGCAGTAGGTGGCCTTTTTCGCGATCGCGAATATAAGAAACTTCCCAAGGGCCGGATGCTGCCGCTGGCGGTAAAACATCGTATCGTCCTTGAGCGTGACGGTGCGCCGGTAGTAGCGCGTCAGCTCCTGGAAGTACCGCACATTGGTCAGCCCATTCGGACGGTTGGCCGCGCTCGTCTGGCCCATCACGCCCGGCAGCAGCTTCTTCAGGGCGAAGCGCATCAGCGACGGTTTGCGCAGCACACTGTTCACGTACGTGCCGTGCCCGATCCAGCAGAGCAGTGCCACCTTGTGGACGTTTATCTGGCTGGTGCGTTTCTCGCGGTTCATGAACCGTTTCAGCGCGGTCAGCACGTCAAAGGTGCGCTTCTGCGAGCCACCCTTACCGTCCCCTTCCGGGCCGAGTTTGAGCGTAATTTCGATCTCCTTTGGCGTGTCCGCCTTGGCCGCCGGTTTGGACGGTGCTACCTTCACAAAATCGGTCCTACCAAAGCCGGCGGTAAGACCTTTTCCCTCCCGACCGGGCAACTTCTCGCCCGCGACCAGCAGCCGATCGATATCTTCTTGCTGACGGGATTCCGCGGTAGCTTCTTTGCCCTTGCCCGCCTTCGATGACCCTGCACCCGGATCATTGCCGCCCTGCGGTGGCACGTTCCGTGCCGTTGCCGCTTCCGCTAGCCGGACCATTTGGACGTACGCTTCGCTGGATTGATTGATTTGCTGAATAAGCTTCTTGCCCAACTCTACATCGGCCAGTTTTCTCTCATTGTCTACCGCCGTTGTGCTTGATTCTCCCCCGACGACCCGATCGCTTGCATCTTCCTCTTCCTCGGAATCAGTCAACTCGACACCGGCATTACAGTCGAAGTAAAGATTGACCGCATGCCGCTGTTCCTTCTCCTGCTCGGATGGTCGAAAAAAGTCCGAATTCAAGTCCAACTCGCTCGGGTCGACCAAATAATCATCGCCACTGCTCTCAGACTCATCGCCCGTACCATCGCCGGCCGCTGAGTTGGGTTTAGTACGCTTCGTCGGAGGAGCGGCAGGTGCCTTCGAAGTGCTCGGCCGTTCGGGATGTGCCAAATCCGGACGATATTTACGATACAGCTGCTCCACCGTGAATGTGGTCAGCTTGATCGGTTCATCGTCAGCGGAAGGTGATTTCTGGCGCGCGGGTGGTTTCCCCTTTCTACGGACTGGTTTCCTTTTCGCTCTTTTGGGCGCTTTCTTTTCCTCCTCGCTAGCCGACTCATCCTCGCTGGAGCTTGGCGCTGGAATGGATTGGGCATTGGCCGGCAGTTCGGCAGTTTCTGGCTCTTCCGGCAAAACGATACCCCTCTTGGCGGCTATCCTTCGCGACACACGGGCCGGCACAATGCTGTGGGAAAGGCAAAGGAACATGTTACATACCGTTGTGCAATGTAGATGGACTGCGGCCTTTATACGTACGGTTTTTTAGCCGGTTGGGCTTTCGATTTTCTTTTCGGTGCACTTTTTTCCGCAACTTTGGTTTGTTCTTCCTTCTCCGGTGTCCATTCATCTTCGCTGGCGGAAAAATCACCAACGGAGGAAGCATGCGATGCTTCATCACCTTCATCATCGTCGACATCCTGCTCGTTTTCTGCCTCATGCTTCACGTTTTCAGCTTCCATTGTACATTCATAGCTTCGAACGACAAGATATGTGCAATTTTATTGCTATCGTGGAACTAGATCTATGCATGAAACACATTAAATGATGAATAATTTAATTCTCCTCCCTACGCTACATTGTTTGCCTGCCGGAGATTAGTGGGAACTGCGAATTGTAAACAAACTAGCGCCGCGTTCTGCGACAAAGTGACCAGTTTTGTTTAGAGCCTCTCGTTCTACTTCTTGTTCGACACTTCGGGAAGGCCTACAATCGTGTGACTGCTTGGAGCCCAATCGAAGGTAAATAAAATTAAATCAAAGTCAATAAATTTTAATATGAATTTTTTGTCAATGTAAGCTGATAATTGATTGCGTTTGTTTCTTACTGTTGGTGCTGCCAGCTCCTTCTAAAATCCTTAAATTTTGGTGTTCCTACCGATAACCGCCAAAATAATCTGGCCACATTGTTCTGCTTTGTTCATTTGGATGTCGACTTTCAAATGGATCGGTAGCATGGTGGTCGACAAAGAACTTTCGGGAAGGAAAATATCTTCCCAATTTGGAATAACTACTCATTTTAAACTAAAAGTTATTTCTATCTATATTTCAACCTTGTGGATGGCTTCAATAAAGCAAACAATTCAATATTGATTAAAGAGATGTTCCGTTTATTGTTAGAATGTAATGTTTTCCCATTTTTTTAATTGCCCGTTCTCATCTGACGCTCCTTGTACGCTTTTCTACCCAGCTCAACCGCAACCGGATAGCGTAACTTGCCACCCTCCGCATCATCCCGCTCCTGCTGCTCCTGATGCACTTGCTCAATGATGTTCTCCACGAACTTGGTCAACCCGTAGCACAGCTGTTCGAAAATACGCGCCTCGTGCTCGCTCTCCGGCAACCCCAGGTAGCACTGCAGCGTGGCCTGCAACGTATCGTACAGCACTTTCGTTTCCGGTGCCAGCCGCTGGGGACGGTTGTGCTGCATCTTTACAATTAGCTCGGGCATTTTGTCGAATATCCGATTGGCCAACGTTTCGAACGCTACCTTGCGCAAACTGCAATGCAAATTTTTGTAGATCAGCTCGGAATTTCGGGGTAGTTTAATGGCGGACTGTTGCGCTTCTGCCGATGCAAGCTTTTCCGTCCCTCTGTGGAAGAGATTAACCGTTAGTGAGTGGAAAATGTGAGACATCAAGACGGCCTTACCTCAGCTCGCTGATCAGTCCCTTTATACGCTCGATCGCCGCGTCCTTCATTCGTCTACCGTGCCTTTCGAGCGTTTCCTCCAGATGGGCCACCTTCGGGCGTGCCAGCTTCTCTATGCGCTCATACTGAGGCCCTCCAGCAGTGACGGAGGGTGTCGTTTCGCGAGCAGGTTCTTGCGCGGCTGGTGTTGCATCGGTCTCTTCTTCAATGCTCGACATTCGTGGCTCGAAGGATTGCGACAGTACGGATATACGGGAAACGTCCGTTTCTTCCTCCATCTCTTCTTCTTGCAGCTCTTCCAGCGCTTCCTCCATCTCTTCTACCACTTCCTCTTCCTGTTCCACGATTTCGGATTGCTCTTCATTTTCCCCACCGGCCATGATTCCAAGAACGGGTTTGTACGGGCTTTATGCACGAAAAATTTTGAAAGCTGATCGTTACCATCCAACGGTGAAAAAGTGTTTGAGCCCGCCAAAACACGACCCGCTGGTTACTATGATTAAAAGTGGCTGAACATTTTCAAACGCCTTCGTGCACCGTACCATTCGCCCATGTTCATCATAAACGTGGAATGCCGGTTATTGTTACAATTTATTTTAATTCGACTTACAAATACAGTTTACGTTGGCCATTACGCGCTCTACTCCACTATTCGCTTATGTATGAAATGGAACTTGTCGAACAAACCTTACACCTACATTACGAAGGGCCATGGAACACCCCGCACCCACCCTACTCCAGGGTAGGCATTTTTTGCTTCGTCTGCGACTCGTGCCATGCCTTGTTGATCATGCGCTTCGTTTCCGGGTCGCCCGACTCGTACAGCTGCTGCATAATGTTCATCAGACCGGCGGACGGATCGTCGCTCGTCGCCTTCTTCCCGTCCGACATCCGTTCGTCCTTCAGGTCCTGCAGCCGCTTGGCCGTCAGCGTCAGGTGGGCCCACTTGGCCGGTCCCTGCTTGGCCAGGTAGATCGCCACCATGTCGGACTTGACGCGCCGGTAGCTCTTTTCCGCGTCGATCGAGTTGAGCAGGTTGTTCACGACGAAGATGTAGTCCTTGTTGTTCAGATCGCTAATCACCAGCTGGAACGAGTTTTCGGTAAACTCCACGTTCACGTTATCTTCCGGCACCTGCTGCACGCCGTTCACCGTCACGAAGATTTTGATAAACTTGTCGCTCTGGTCCCACGCGTACTCCTTCAGCTCGACCTGATAGCGCCGGACGTCACCGGGGACGGAGGTCTGGACCGGTCGGGCAACGGTCTGTTCGCTGCTGGCCGCCTGGGCGGCAAGCAGATCCCGCTGCCGCTGTATGTCCGTCTCCAGCTTGCGAATGTCGATGGCCAGCATCTGTTGCACCCGGCTGCGCTGGGCACTCCCTGCCAGCTTGCGCATCTCCTCCAGGTCCAGCGTCAGCTGTGGAGAAGAAAGAAAGGAAGCACGACCGCGGGTATGTTAGAGGCCAAGGGCGTTCACTGTTGAGCACGCTGCACCGTGTTGCTTACATTTTCGATCGCTTCACGAGACATTCTTGTGTGTGATAGCTCGCGGGAATACAGGTTTTCTTGCGCAGCGGGGGATAAATCGTTCAACAAATGAGAAGCACGCACACGCACGTTTCGGGACTAGCGTTTTAGCCTTTTCGCTTGCTGATGAATTGATTCAGAACTTTGACAGAACGGGATGCTGCTTCTTCTTGACGTTTCCCGAAATTTCCAGCGCCGGTATCACAGTGGTCGAGGAAAATTCAATTCCAAACATGATTTCGTAAGAAAAATGCACAAAATAGGTCACAAAAGCACGTTTTGCTAAACTTTTAAATATTTTAAAAAGCTTCTTTATTAACGATAAGGCAACATTACATGTTTAGAATTTTAAAATAAATATTTAATATGCTGACCGCTTGCCACTCCCACTGTGCCAACCTGTCAACGGGAACAAAGGTGAATTCGGCGAAGGAAAAAAAGCGGGAACCACTGATAACAAACGTCACGGCGTCGAGGGCATCGATTTTCCACGAACACCACCCACCGTGCACCGAAATAAACAAAACAAACTACCCACAGGCACCACTTTCTTTTTCGCGCACAGCGTAGCACCTTTCTACCCACCGGAAACGGGGATCCACGCTTGGAAGGACACGGTTAGCAGGGCACGTTAGTGTAAACAGTAACAGAAAGAAAAAACGGGCGTGCTGGCGATCCCGAGTGGTGCTTCATTTTGCTCGAGTACCATTCAAACCCATCTGGTAAGCGTGCGCGATCAGCAAAAAGGTTCCGTGAGAGCGCGGTGAAGGAGATACGGCATTGGATTCCTTATTTGCCTGCCGCAGGTCCGTGCTTCCTTTGCCATTGCCATCCCAGTTGGCCACGCTCGGTCGGTCGCTGTATTTTGTGTGCGTGTGTGCTTCGTGTCTACGTCAAAGTGCGCCTGTCGTCGTCGTCGTCGTCGTCGCTGGGCGGATACCGCGCCGGGGACATTCTTTCGCATCGCACCCGTTGCGTAGTCGTTCAAGATAGGTCAAACTAGAAGCATGTCCATGAACGAGGGCATTGCAGTGGTCACGAAGGTGGTATCGACCGGTGTGCGCCGTGCCCCGGAACCGGCCACGGTGCTAACGCGCGAAGATCTTGACGCGGGCCCGGTCAGCTTGGACGAAATCGAGCCGGGCCTGTGGCTGGGCAATGCGTCCGCCGCGGCAGACGTCGGCACGCTGGAAAGGCACACCATCCGGAGCATCCTGTCGGTGGATTCCGTGCCGCTGCCGGTCCACATCACCGACCATCCGAATCTTCGCGTGCGCCACATCCAGGCGGCCGACGTGCCCCGCGAAGACCTGATACGGCACTTCGAGGACAGCAATCGGTTCATCGCGGACAGCCTGGCCGAGGGCCGCCACGTGCTGGTGCACTGCTACTTCGGCGTGAGCCGCAGTGCCACGATTATGATTGCGTACATCATGCAAAAGTATCGGCTCGGGTACGAGGCCGCCTTCCAGCGGGTGAAGGCGAAGCGGCGCTTCGTGATGCCGAATCCGGGCTTCGTCAATCAGCTCAAGCTGTACGGGCGCATGGCGTACCGGATCGATCGCACGAACGAGCGGTACAAACTGTTCCGCCTGCGGCTGGCGGGGGACAATGTGCGGAAAGCGAAACGGCTGCCGACGGAATGCATGGACGTGGTGAAGCCGGACCCGGGCGTTACGCAGGAATCGCCCGAACCGTACGTGTACCGGTGCCGCAAGTGTCGACGGGTGGTTGCGTCCCGGAGCAACCTGCTGCTGCACAAACCGAAATCGGCCACGGTGGCACAGTCGCCGGCAAAGGTTGGCCGCGAACCGGAAGCTACACTCGAGGAGGAGGAAGGGGAGGAAGAGGAGCAAGAGGAGCAAGAAGGGACTGGTGGCGACGGTGCTGAGAGTGCCAGCAGACCGCACGGTGCTGATGGGGAAAATGTGGCAGACGGTACCATGGCAACGGGATCATCAGCTGTGGACGGTGGCGGGGTGCACGAGCTGGGTGAAAAAGTGCGCCGCTGTTCGATTAGCAGCGAGCATAGCAACCGGTCGTCGGAGAAGGATACGCCGATGTGCAACAAAATATTCTTCATCGAGCCGCTCGCCTGGATGACGGACATCTACCGCAACACGCAGGGCCGGCTGTACTGTCCGAAGTGTACGGTCAAGCTGGGCAGTTTCAACTGGGTGATGGGTAAGTGTTGGAGGGCAAGGGGTTGAACACTTTCAACTGCTACCGAAATGTTGGTTAATGTGAACCCCATACGCTATTGTTGTCCCTTTCTAGCCACCAAATGTCCGTGCGGAGCAGAAATATTTCCTGCGTTTTATCTTGTCCCCTCGAAAACGGAATACTCGACCGTGGTTCAAAACGTGCAAGTGACGGTGTAATTCAGTTTGGTCGAGCGCACCTTTGAGCAATACCAAAGATAGCTACAAGAGCAGCAGCAGCAGCAGTATGTAGTAAGTGGCAGCGGGAAGTGAGCGGCCCGGCTTCATTCAATATTTATTGTCGCCCTTTATTTATTATTGCTGCCCAATTTCATTATGTTTGAGGATTTGCGTCATGAGGGCTTTGTTTAGGGTAAATGGAATCGACAAGCGTGTGAACGTGGCAGCTAGCAGCTCATCACAGCACCGCTCTTCCTGGAGAAAGGATTCAAATGAACCGTAGCCATAGGAAGAATGGCGTATTTTTTGAAGAGGGCTGATAAGAGATACTTGAAACGCGGGAAAGAAGGGAGAAGAGAAACAAAAACGCTTCACAATAGCTGATGCTGCGGTGGCGGCAGCTGGAAAACTTTCTCATCGCGAATGGTCGGCCGTGCTGTGATCGATGGAAAATAGCTAAAAATAGGTCAATTGGCGTATTTACACATCTTTCTCGTGTGGCTCAACATCAAATGGAACGATGGTTATGACGGTGATGATGATGATGTTGATGATGATGATGAGTTATACGACAATGACATTGACGCGAGAAACTCTCGTCATTCTGGTTTGAGTGATCGACAAAAAAAGAAGGATACCGACAGCAGCGCAGCAGTGAAATAGGATTCCTTTCCCATGGCATCGTCCGTCGACTGGGAACGAATGGGAAGTAATGAAATCGATATAGGATTATAGCGGTATAGAAATGGAAAAAACCTCAACACAAACAATTATCACACCAGGCCGGAAGTGAAACAATGAAACGACGAGATGTCCTTCCGAGTGTAACGATTACAGGCAAGCTCTGCACAATGGCTTTTGTTTCAGCATACGCCTTGCCTTTCTAACAGTTTTTTTTTAAATATTTGTGGGCAAATTTTTGGTTCGTTTAATTCCAAGACTTGCTGGCACAAGTGACTGATGCGCGCAAAAACTACCTTCTTCGGATTAGGCTCCACCAAAGCCGAAGCTGCTGCTGCTGCCACGTTACGATTGAATTGATACTACAAAAGCGTCTTCCGGCAGCCAGAAAACGAGTAGGAAAAAAAATCGTTATTTATGAGCCAAAAACATTTGCAAAAGAGCTTCTACCGTTTAGTATAAATTGTTCTACGTAAGTATTATGCTGCTTTGCATTGCAAGCGGTCGTTGGCGTTGAAGGAAGATAAAATAGCATCTAGCAGTAGGCAAGCAGAGCAAACCAGTAGAGAATCATATTTAATCTTCTGTAGGAAACATGCGTAGCAAAAATGGAAGGCATTGCTCTCTCTCTCTCTCTAGCTCTCTCTTAACGTAACAATACAATAATCTATACAATTTGCTATCTTATTTACGGACTTAGAAAATTGTGTCGTACTAGTGTGGTAGTGCAGAAACGGCAAAAACACACCGTAAAGCATTATTTACGATTGCAAAATCGAACGGAAAGAGAAGAGAAATGCAAATATACTATTACTATTGTTGGGGGTTAGTGTAAGGAGAACAATACACGACAGGCAAAACAATCGCACACAATGCGCAACTTGATTTCGGCTATACGGGTTTTGCGAATAATGATTTGTTGCAAAACGAAAGCTCCTAATTTAGGCAAAACGTGGTCCGGCGGGAGTGTGTTCATCGAATCGCGAGGTATCGATGATAAAGATCACTGTAAAACAAAGGTCACAATTAAATTTCAACTATCATATACACAAGCAAAGCTAGGCTCGCATACATATTTACTCATCGGGATAATTGGTTTTGGTGCAGTTTAGGCAAAACAAAGCATACGAGACTAATGGACAAGAAATATTTAATCCAAGGTAAAATCCCAGCTGACTGGAAAAATAAGCTTTCCAAATTGGTAAAATGAATGCGAACCATTGCATGACAACAATTAGCGTGTGTTTGTGTCTGTGTTTGTGTGTGTAGACGACAATATAAAATAATCCAAATTATTTACGTCACAATTTCTGGACAAATGATTACGGTTTCTTTCTCGACAAGGTGAAAAACACCGGCACCACTACTAACACCGAACAAAAAAAAACAAACAAAAAACTGGGAATATACGGGTGACTGACACACATACAAACACACACAAGCTTAATATGTAGGAATCGTATACAAATAATATAGGACCTTGCAAAGGATCCGCTCATAATATAGCAAGCGAAAGTTAATTGAAATAATCAAACTCAAGATAATCAAATTTGCATATTGTTTTTTTGTGGTACAATGTGGGAAAAGCTGAAAAAGAGCCCCGTCGTCTTTGTGCAACTATTAGTAGTAGCAGCTCGTTTTACCCTGCCGCGTACACAGTACGGCTGTTGCAGTAAAATCAAACATTATACAAAGTACATAATGAAATAAAGAAAAATCAAATTATACTTCAATAAATCAACAATACCACGCAGCAGCTAAACCGTTATTCTAAACGAAACATCTTTTTTCACTGCCTTCTCTGGACGCAACCTGTCCCAATTTTACTCTGCAAAAACACGCAGTGAAGCTGTTTTGCCACCAAAATGAAATCGTTTGTGACGGGAATCAACAGTTCACGTAACTAGGCCCTTCCCTGGCCGTATCCGAACATCCCGCCCTTCCGTAGAGTAAACCCATTTCCCGCGCACAGCCGTACGCAATTTTCGTTTGTTTGTTGTACAATGTTTGCTTCTTTTTTTGTTGTGTATTTTATGTGTATATATATTTTTTGTATAAAAAAGAGAATAAATCACTATTAGAGTTCACTAAAGTCTAAACCACTCTAAACTAGAGGAGATAAAACGTTCTAAACAGTGAGAATGAAATTAATAGCCAAGGGAGTAGAAAATAAAAAATGAAAAAAAAAAATCGCCAATCAGTGGCAATAATGACCAATATCGTAATGCGAAACTGTAACGCCAACAAAACTTCCTCCTCCTCCTTCTCGCCCTGGCCCTGGCTGGCACGATAGATAACAACGAGTGCCACTCTAACCCTGGGTGCCGGCAGTACCAAAACAAACAAAAGCTCTAAATTCTAAATAACGTTCAGCGCCTAATCTCGTGTTTCTGTTTCCTCTTCTTCCGCTGCAGTTCCTGTTGTTCGTCTTAAAATCATCCCTATCTAAATTCAACGCGGAGGAGGCGCGCACGCTCCTTCGTGTATTACAATTTTAACGATTTACACTGTCCGTTTCCATCTCCATCATGTGTCAGCAGCACCGCCTGAGTAAGCAATCCGCTTGTTTGTTACCGGTCCGAATCGGGGTTTTGGGTTGTTTTTTTGTTTTGTTTGTATAATTTTGTTCATAACAAAAGCGATCGCTTAACATCGCCCTTCACTCTCAGTGGTATTTGTGTTTGTATGTGTGTGCTTTTTTTTGCTTGTTTGTTTCAAAAGCTCCAACTTAACTGCTTATTCTACACTAGCTAACAGAACGAAACACAACATAATCAACATGGATATAAAAAAAGAAAGAAAGATATAAACTTATGGTCTACACTACCGAAAGAACGCGGTCGTACGGAAAGGGATATTTAAAAACTAAACAAACAAACAAAAAACCTTGGATGGTAGTGGTTGGTGGGTGGTGGGTGGCGGGGGTTTTGGAAGGGTTTGATACTGCAGCAGACGAAAGCAACGAAAACTGCAGCTACATTATTAACACCGTGGCAGAGAATGTAAAAGACAAATGGAGCTCTTCTGGCGCAGATATTGCGCAGACGAATGGATGCTGGATTTAACACTTCGTAGTACTAACTGACCATTTTTTAATGTTTTGTTTTGCTGTTCCGGAAACGAATGCAAGATGTTGTTGTTTCTTGTTCTTGTTCTTTTGCCTGCCAAGTCATGTTTGCTTTCCTGCCCTAATAAGCCTGCCCAATACAAAAAACGGATGCACCTGGCGATATTGGAATTCTCTGTTGTGTACTAATATAATGCAAACATCTAAGGGATTGATTTTTTTTTGTTAAAAATACATCCAACAGCCATTTTGATTCAATTCCTCCCTAAAATATGTCCTTTCCTTTCTTACACGTACACGTAGAGACACACACACACACACGGATGGTGCTTTACTGGATTGGGTCCTGTGCTCCTTAACTTGTGGCTCTGTTTTTTGCTCCATTTAACATGCGTTCCACCACTAACGCCGCAACATGTGCCAGAATCCTGTACAAGAATAAAAGCTCATGCACGCTTTTCTTTTCGTGTGCGGGTACCACCACCCCATCGCGTGTGTGTGATGACCGTGTGTAACGGTGTAATATGATATCGTCGCAGCACTTTTACACCTGTTCTAGCGGCTTGCATGAACCTCCTCCCCCCTCACACTCGGCACCATTGATTATGTTATTTACAAAAAGGGTTTGTGTTTGACTTTCGTTTTTTTTTGTTCTGTGTCGGTGTGTTTGCTAGTAACATTGTCGATAGGAAACTTTTCGCCTTAAGTGGGCTTAGTTTGAAAAGGGGTGTGTGTTTGCCGCAACGCTTGTTGCACAAAACCAAATCCTTTCTCTTTTGTTTGAGCGCGAAACGGTTTAAAAAACCAACCCACCCCTCTAACGGCTCCCTAGTAAATGTTTTGTTTTTACTTCTTTTGTTTGTTTAACTTGAGCGTAATAAAATGTACTACTACCACCGTCAGCGATGAATTCGGCAAATGGGTGTTTTCCTCTAACTTTACTCGAGATATCAAATTAGCTATAAATACACGACACCGCGACCAAACACAATGTGGCGATCCATCGCTAGGGCGGGCCCCGGTCAGCGTACCCCGTAGGTCATTTCCAAAACAGGTAAATTCGTATTGCACAACTAATATAATATGCCCTGGTATGTATTGCCGGCGATCTCCTGCAACTGTCGATGACAATCAACCAGCTCGATGGTGGTACCAGGACAATCCAACTCTGTGCACCCCATCTTTTTGTTCGCCTCTCTTGTTGCTGTCCGAACGCTAGCCGTAATCGCGGACCATGTCTTTTTGTTTTTCGATGTTTGCCCTCCCACTTTTCTACCTCCTCCCCCTTTTTACACTACAAAGAACCACAGAATTCATAGTTCATAGCTCTCAACAGCCGATAGAAACAGGTCGTTTGACGGCCGAACGCCTATTATGGAAGAACATCGGGCCGGGTCGATGTGACCACCATCGGCGCCAGGGCCAGACAGAATGCTGTATTGCCGATCGCGGGATGTGGTGGTGGTGGTGGTGGTGGTGTCTTTTAGTGACAGTGCTCAGTAACGTCGACGATGACGGACTTTTTCCAACCGAACAGGAAATACCCAAGGGCGGCACCCAGGACCACCGCCAGACAGAGCCACGTGTTGTACGTCATGAAGATCAGCATCAGCAGGAAGCTTAACGTGACCTGTAGGATGTGCAGCAGCGTTTGGAACAGGTGCATCAGCGACAGCATCGTCGGTCTGGAATAGAAGAGGTAAAACGTGAGTACCGGGCTAAGGAACCGAGCGGAATGCTTTCCACTGTTTTTCAATGGAATGCTGTCCCCTGTTGAAGGCGGTGTACACAATTTGGATAAAAGTTATGGTTTGTTTCATTATTAAAACATTCACTTGCGCGATTAACCAATGCGAATGCAAAAAGCAAGTGTAAGCGAGGCATAAAATGGGACATTTAAATGGAAGCTAACGACCTTCGGAAGGAACCTCTCCGTGCCCACGTTAACTCTACTAGTGTGGATTGATTTCGAAGAAATCCACAACACAACCAATACATATATATCTGTTGTGCCGGCAGCAACCTTACTCCCTCGGCTAACGCACAAACAAACGGTGGCACAGACTAATTGACATAAATCAAGAACAGGCACAGGCACTGCACGCTCGGAGACACATGAGGATTCGTAGAAGCAGCGCCCCCCCCGGTACTTCGCACCGAGCCAGTCGCTGTGACTCTCGCACTAAGTGAGAAGATAAACTAATCGTAATGGAAGCGCGTTGCGGAACAAGCTGCGACACAACATGCATTCATGCTGTTAATTGAGATGGTTTAATTAGCTCCAGCAGCACACGGAGGCTGACGAAGGACACACCCACACACACACACACACACACATCAGAGATTTGAAAGCAAGTTTATTGGTGAAAATTTGCCGGGTGACAACGTGCACTGTTGTAAGGTTAATATTCGTCGGAATCATTAGGGGACAGGACACACAGAGACAAATTAAATGGTCTTCGCCAGCGTCCCAATATTCGCATGTATCGTTAATTTATCCCTTATCAGCTTCCAGCTAAAGGAAGGAATATTACGGTAAAGCAAGATGGATTGCAGCTGCGCAACTGCAACAACGTGTTAGAAATCATTGCTAGCATGGAAAATTAAAACAAAACGTGCTGCAGCAGGAAAGGGCGTTAAGAGATTTGTTCTCGCCAGTGTCTCAGGAAAACTCAGTTCCACGTCGGATTAAAAATCAGCGTCCGACAGTTTGTGCCATTAAATCACTTATAAACCCCCAGGAACGTGACCCCATAAGTGGTCCGGCAAGGAGATTTTTCCAATGTGTGTGCTTTCATGCTTTCATGCTCAACGATGCATGTTTTTCCCCTCCACCAATCCACCCCACGCTGGTAATGCAAGCATCATAAGAGCAAGCAGAAGATTAAACAAAAAAAAAAAAAACGAAGCTTGTAATGGTATTGAAAAAGTTTGACCAGAAAGCATTGCCAAGAAGGTGGAGCGACTTTTCTTGTGCAGCTATAAGCGTCTACACAGCAGCAGCAGCAGCAGAAGCAGCAGCAGTGGGCAACTGACAGCAAAAACATTCTGATTCCCTATAATACGATTATAAGTTGGTTTTGCCAGTGGCTCCGCGGTGTGGCCTGCAGGGGAAAGGACAAACAAATCAAACGCGAATATTCATACCTGTACTGGCTTCTGCAGATAAGACGCAACACAGTGCAAAAAAAAAAGCGCACACCCAACCCAGTCGGAGCGTGTAGCAGTAGCAGTGACATGCAGCGTAATCGTCCAATCCCCCCGCGTGGCGTGGCCCAGCAGCAGAAGGAGGAAAAGCGGCGGATAAAATGAAATGAAAAATAAAAAATGAGTCCGTGAAAAAGAGCATGCCAGCACGCAGGGTAGTAAATGGAAAATGCACAAAAGCCTAGAGCGCGGGTAGGTGCAACCAAGGGTCTATGTATGTTATGGGAAAGGTATGAAGCAGATGTAGAGCCGGTTCAGTCCTTCAGGCGAAAGATAAAAAAAAACCCATACCGACAGATAGTACGGATTTTCCTTTTTCTGTCTAGCTTGAGGTGTATTTGTGTGTTTGTGTATGAAATTTACATTAGCAGTGGAAAGGCTTTCAATGGAGATAGTGCAAGAGGTAAATTTATGTTTCAGCATTCACTTTTTTCCTCTTCGTTTCATGCAAACTAACGTAATGTGCTTATTAAACAAAAAGTATAAATTAAATTAAAAAAAGCTTAATAAGCTTTAAATTTAAATTCCGTTATTATGACTGTATAGTGTAGCTTAAAATAAAAACAATGTAAAAATCCAAATCCAAGAAGAAGCTAGAAGCTTAGCACGCGAGAGGGAGTTGGTACAGACGGACGGGTTGTTGTTGTGGATGAAAATGTATTTACAATATGATTGAGCGAAACTTACGGTTGCTTGTGGATCACTTCGCCAACCATGCTGTGGTTTTGTCCATTTATTGATGATATCCGATGGCGGTAGCAAACACGGTCGCATTCACGGTGCAAATGGAATAAGACGCAGGGTTTCCGAAATGTTTCCGATGCGATGCGGCGATGAATGTTGGCGCGAATGTAGGTAGAGCAGGGTAGGGTTGATGAGATGATGGATTTGTGTGGTTTGGGTATGTTGAATGCATTTGTACACAGCAGCGGCGATACGATTGGATTTCATTGTTGACGAGCGCAACAGGACATTTGTCGTAGAACGTTGCACCATCATCCCAAAATCGATTGAGACACACCGTTGACACGACAGACAGGCAGCAGCAGTAGCGGAATGTAGGTGAAAGGATGAAACCAAACCGAAGGGGGGAAAAAAATACACAAAAAGAACGAGAAAATTGTGTGAGAAAATGGCCTGTTTCGGGTGGCGGGGGTCCTTCACTCAACCCTCCCAACTGCCTCAGAGCGAACGGTGCAGCACCACTCGCGCTGCTTGATGGGAGGGGCTCGTAGTCTCTAGAATGGAATGTCTCCATTCCGCGCACGAGCCGTAATGGAATTGCCGATAAGCGATCTCCTGCAAAATTTCGAGACAAAACTTACTGCACAATGCGGGCGCCCTCCTCAGCGGACGTGCCGGTGCCGCTGGCTCCATTGAGACCGTCGCCCACGCCGGCACCGCCGGCCCGGTCGTCGGTCGCTGTGCCGCCGGCCACCGTCACACCGTTGCCGTTGCTTTTCTCCGTCACGGTGACCGGGCGGTACTGGAGCGCGTTGTACGTTCGCCAGAACAGATGCTCCCGGTAGTACTTCAAGCCCTCGTACAGTGCGGCCATCACGAAGATGAGCAGCATCGACCAGAGCAGCCCGCTCAGGCTATCGATTTTCCACTGCTCGAACAGAATCGTCTCATCGTAGCCGCCGTGAAACTGCAAAGGGAAACAAGCGAGCGTGGAATGAACATTGGATGCCCTCACCACCCAACCAAAGAGCACACTACTGCCACACTACACTCACCGACATCGACATCATGTGGTGCACCATTCCGGCAGGGCTGGCCGCACCCATGCCGCCGGCCGCCCCGTGATGGTGATCGTGCGCCCCATGATCCATCATCGTGTGATCGTGTGCACTGTGGTCCACTGTCCCGTGCCCGGTATGTCCTGCGTGCGCTCCTCCACTCGACATGTTTGCGTGCTGGCTGTAGTCGTGATGCTCCGAATGGTCCATAAGTAATGGGTGGTGGAGCTCGCGAACCGTCCAACGGCCGTGTACCGGGGATGATGTGTGTTTGTGGCTTACAGCAACGTCACTTTGCCGGCTCCCTCTCTTGCGATCCCTTTTTGTTCCTGGTTCCTGGTGCTCGGTCGTCGCGGGTGCGTTTGGTCACGAGGGAAGACTAAACGTTGCTTAAAGGCCTGCAAAAGAAGTGGAAGCAAAAACCGAGACGACCGAATGAAAAATAACTTTTATGGAGGACATATTTCACACGCTGGGTGACGTCCGCCCATGAGCGGAAATAGGTACGAGGGTGTGGGGGGGATAATGCTTTCATAAGCAGAACGAGGTAAAAGCCAACTCCTTCTTGCTTTTTTGCACTGGTAATGACTTTTCTTTTCACCACCGGTCAAAGCCGAACCGATCTCCCAACTCAGAACTCTCTCACACACACTGACACGAAGGACCCCCGAGAGACCAACGACGTTGAGACCAAAAATTAATTGATTCCACACCATTCCAATGGTCGGTGTCGCTCCGCCAAAACGATTAGAAATGCATTCCAGCAACCCGACCGAGCAGCACACAACCCGCACGTAGCACAGCACGGATGAGTTTGCACAGTTCCCGGTTGCCCTCCCTCTTCCGCCCGTTACCGTGTCGTGTACGCGAAGAATGTCGCAAGGAATTTATCACGTTAAGAGCGTGTTCCTGCACACTTCCGGCAGAAACTCGGCGTAGATTGCGGGCACCATTCGTAGCAGATGCAGGGGAGGAGGGGAACTTTTCACTTCCGCCACTAGTAGACTAGTTTGTCTAAGCCAACGAGAGGGAAAATAGCGGTAGAATAGATACAGGGGAAGGGGCTTTGTATAACTCTCTCAGCCCCCAAAATGTGCCATCCGGCCACCGTTAATAGTGTTAGGGTACGTACCGTACCAAACCAAGGACTAAGGCCTGTGCGAGGATGCCACTTTTTCGCGCTCTCTTTGACATTTCCTCCTCGTAGGCGTTGCACACGTTTGCACAGTATTCCTTCCAGATAACAGCAAGCAAACCCCAAAAAAACAACCTTTTAATCCCTTTCGAAAACCGGTCAAAAAGTGAAGCATTTTCACACGCCATTGGAAAAGCGCAATTCGGTGCGGAATTTGGTATTTAGTACGCATTCCGCCTGGCCTGGCCTTGCTTTATCCGTTCCTCTTCGATGGAGGAGCCGTTTCAGACAAATGCTGCCGAGGAGCCAAAAGCTCAATAGACCATAACATTGGACTTTTTTGAGGGGTTAGGAGAGCTGAAAAAAGCTATCAACACGTAGCGCGTGCCATACCATAAACAAAGGGGAAAACGGAAAGTACAAAAATGCAATAATTGGAAGGGATGCATGCTATTGATCGATTGCATCGTTTGAGGACATTCCTGAGCATGAATGGAGGAGAAAGGACTAACCACTAGTCTACGTTCAGTTCGGTTTGACGTTCGATGAATAGAATGTTTTCAACTCATTTGCATGAATTCGTTCCCCGTTTTTTTCCCCCCGTGGTTATGCATATGGTTAGCCTAAATTCAAACCAAATCCTTGTCCGCTTGATGTCACTTTTATAATCGATCCAATTGCCAACGATCTTCAGAACAACCCGATGAACATGATTCTACCAAAAAAACAGAAAAAACAAAGCCCAATCATCTACTCCCTGCTGCTGTTTGAATAAACACTACACTCGGGCAACACCAGCCTAGTGTGTGTGGTTCTGATTTTAATTACACATTCAACATTGGTCAAATTAGTGCAATCCGTGTGCTGCATATTATGCATCGCTTACCGCACGCTACTGCATCCGAAACTGTTGGTCGTACTGAGAACATTTCTACGGTTGAATAATTTTCGTGCGAAATGCCTGTTCCAGTTTATAATAAATTCGGAGGGGCAACATTAAGCTTCCGCGATAGCCGATGAGGATGAATAGGAAGAGGAGGATGATAAAACTCATGAGTTTGAATAATAAAGCCCAAATTCAATCAGCCGAACAGGATAATTGTACTGGTTGTATTTATTTAATATATTGAGCTAGTAACTGAAACGCTAAGCTCGCTAGTGAATTCGATATTAAAGGTCCAATTTACTATGCTGTGCCAACTGAAGGTCTCCAACTTTGTGCTGTGCATTGCAATCATTGTAATATTACCTAGAATTCCCAACAGCCTCATTATTAAAATCGGTGCTGGAAATTTCCATGCTCAACATCTCAAACCGCATCTACCGACTCCAATCTTTTATCTCAAAACAACTGGACCTTGTGTGTCGCAAAACGGCTTTGGCAAGAGGGCAATCAAAAACTAATGTGGTTTATCCCGACCACAATAAGCTGATAAGGTGACGAAGTAAAAGCATATTCTAGCCACTTCTTGCTGCTGCTGCTGCTGCACAAGATGGCAATTTGCATAGCTGGTGGAAGTGAGTGTTTGATTATGGTAGGGAAGAGTCATTTTGTTTTACACAAGCAAACGCATCCACAGAGTCGTAGTTGGTGGGTAGGACAACTACGGACGACGGCGTGTTGACAGATTTCCCTACAGACTGGAACATCACCACCACTTGCTTGTGGATCACGGTCCGTAAAGTCCGTGTCAAGTGGGCAACACCGATGGGCAGGACACGATGTGCCACGAGGTGTCAGAAAAATGTATAAAAATTTGCATAATTCATAAGATAGAAGAAGGTTGCTGCTCCCGCTTAGTGTCGGTACTATATTTTAGTAAGCTGTCGTTACTACTGCTTCATCTCACAATCTCGCTAGCTGTATAGCTAAAAAGGCCGATAAAGTTGTAATCCGAAAGCATATCACAACACAATGCAAGGGATCTGATCTTGATGTTATCCTCCTTTGTCCTCCGCTTATATTTTCATAATTTAACGCCCAAGGAGTTAGAGTTTTACGTGACATTATTCTGACCCTGCGCTAATGCACTTCTGGTTCGTGGAATAATTACCAAAGAAAAATAAGCAAATAGAACAAAATAGCAACTGAAGAAAAACAAATCATACAAACAATAGTGGCCGGCAGAATGAAAAGCAAAAAAACGCCCCTTTTTGCAAGGTTTTGTTCACTTCAATGTTCACACAACCCGTCTGCACTGTTGCTGAGAACGGATGCTGCTCAGTACTGTGGCCACCCCCACTTGCCGGGTGCAGCTCGGAACGTGCACGGAATTGTTTCGATCCCGCCACCAATTAGTGACAATTGTCCATCGGCCGCAATCTGAGACGAGAGAATATCACCCTCGGGTCCCCGCATGTACAGATGGGCGCGCGAACGCGAGACGTGTGAACGCTCCCGCGATGAACCCTCTGGTCTGGTTGTGATTTGGGTGTGTCGGCATGGATTTGAATCACTGCTTGTTTGTGTTTGTGGATGTGTTTCGTTCTGGTCACACACAATTCCGGTGTAGAATTTTCCCACCACTTCCGGGGTGACTGATACACGCAATCTCCCTTATCCCTTCTGTCACCCATCCGTCCGTGCGGGTCCACAATTAAGTTTGTCCGGTCCGGTCGTACGATGAGGTATTAGGTGATGGTGGTGATGAGATTGTACGTGGCTACAGCTAACTTCATCACCAGCATCGCTACGACGGGTTGTGACGTGGTGGACGATCCCCGGCGCACCTTTTGCTGCGACCAGATACAGCTCCGACCGCAGCGCACACCTGCAGACGCCTTCGCGTATGGAAATTGGACTCGAATTAATGCAAACTTCAATTCAATTCGGAGTTCCTGCTTTTTGCTTTTCGAGTTCTCTTCGATTCGGAGCCCCTCGAACGGTACACAAAACCTTATCAACCACTGTCGTCGTGTGTATTTACGAACCGACGGTGTTGGTATATGGGAGTAGCTCCCGACCAGAGATCATTGTCCGGCTCTGAGGGGTTGTTTGGTGCAGGGGTTGAACACACGCTGATATTGATCATGTTTACAGCGGTACGTGTTGGGTCGGTTTCGATTGGGAAGGGGGGAGGAGTTCGCCCTGGGGGGAGGGGGGGGGAGTACAATATAGTAAACAAACAACGGAATCGATTGCACGAGCAAGGGTGACAGAAAGGATCCCTGTCCCTATCCTTGACTTCCACGTAGTTTCTGATCACGTACCGACATATGGGTCAGGATGATATTTCAATTATACGAACGCCAAATGGAGGGAGCAAAAATGGAGCATCATCCCAATAGGGGGACAACCCAACAGCAAAAGAATGCGCTGTGCAGCATGTTAAAAACATGTACAGCATAACGATTAATCTGTCCATGAGGTACGGTGATAATTAAATTTACATCCTTGATTGCAAATGCAAGAAGTAAAAAAAACAAAAAAAACGGTGTAACAATCGCCTGTTTTTAGCATTCTCAACTTTAACCTATAGAACAAACTATAAAGCTCCAAGCTACTTACAGGGATTGTAGGAGCAAAAGTAACAAGAAAAAACACACGTACATATATGCTGCAAGCTCAAAAGACATTCTAAGCCAACGAAGCAAGAACGGTATTATATATTTAAAAAAAGGTTGGGCAACAAACAAACCCTCCAAAATGAGAAATATGTACACGCCTTTCACCACCATCGTCAACGTCCTAAATTGTGAAGCGTTCCCGAAGTGCAAAAGCTCGCCCAACCAGCGAACAACATTCCAACCAACCTCCTCTCACGACGACACGGGTGGTGCTTGGGATGGGTGGCTGTGGTACACTACTACCCTGCTTGCTTCACCCGAGCTTTAGGCATTAGGAAACAACGGACGCTCGAAAATCGACCAAACTGGATGACCTTGTGTTGTGGGGCGACTGACTGACTGACTGACTGGTTCGTGGACGGTAAGCAAGCTCTGGTCGTGGTGGTGGTGGTGGTAGTGACTCTATCGTCGTAGTAGTAGTAGTAGTAATTCAAAAACCAGCGTTTGGACACGCTCCCACCTTTACCAGCTTCGAACTCATAATGACTTCTTCCGAAACAGCGAGTGAAACTTCATTCATCGTGAAAAGTTTTTCATAGAAAGCCACGGCTGCTGTGGAACTGTGTTCGTTAGCTGGACACCACGTTCCAACAACCTTGAGCGGGGGTGAGCGAGCCAAGATGTCGGTATGCCCCGGACCAAATTATGTCCACCTCTTGTGGGGCCACTTGTTTGAGTGTTTTGAAGCTAGCGACAATGGTGGTGGTGTTCACAGTAAATTTGTTTCCTATTGGACGCGCTTTCAATTTCCATTTAGATTAAATTTGGCGTCTGTTTGGTTTGCTGCTACCGCGCCCAAGACTGAGAGGCCCGTTAGCAAGCTGCCAATACCCCAATACCAAGTCACAATCTTCCGCCTGAGCGGATTTGTCCGTTGCCGTTGCCTTCCAGCAAACATGACGATTCTCCGCTAAAGAGTTGTTGTTCTAAACAAACAACGGCGCGCACCCACTGTTTGTGCAACGTTTAACGCATCGTTGCAAAGCTTACTTCTTCCCGCGAAGGAGCGATTATGGGGCGTAATTTCGGATTCCTTCGTATCCTGCACAGTCCAGCAATCTACGTTTTCATCGAGCAATAATTACGCTTAATTAGATCGCAACATGCTTTCGCTCCGCTAATAGCTTCATAGAATGGAAATTCTATACTTTTATTAATTCCCTTGCAACGCTCATGGAATTGAAATGCAACGCAGTGGAATTTAATGTAATGCCAAGAAGCATATTCTTAGAAATATTGATCAAAAAGATCAAAACCAACACGAGAAGATGCTGTCAGAAGCACACAAACACAAAAAAAAGAACCATTGCAGGTTTCAAAGTTCAAATTCCATCTCTCTTCTTCTTCTGTTCCCAATAATGTGAATACGTTCATCGGAAAAACAAAATAATTGAATTTTGGGGAACTTTGTCAAGCAAACGATTAAGCAAGGATGAGCGTGGAACGTAAAAAAAAGTTATCCAATATTTTTTGTCCTGATCACAAGAATGTTAGTAGATAATTACGGACGTAATTGTGTTTTGTATTACACTCATTACATTTATTGTTTAAATTTACTATTTCAGCTACACTCGTCAATAACAAAACTGAAAACTCCAAATAACGCCTCATTGCAATTCCACTAATCAATGTGGATGGATTATGAGATATCAAGACATTTACTTTCGCAGATGTATGAAATAAACCCATCAATTTAATGTATTCAATAAAATGAATTATCAATTTAATTCAAGTTAAACAAAACATTTGAAACCCGCAACATTTCTGAGTTTCAACAGAAGCGCGGATTTCTTTGCAATCAAAACGATAAAATGGAAAATGTGTCACACCTAACCAAACACCTGCAATCGTTCCTCCGACAGCACACTTCCTCACTGGAGAGGATATTAAGGAAAAAAAATGAAGCACAAATCCAATTCCAGCTCACCGATCGACAACGTTCGCTAGTGATGTGATTTTTGATTATGTTTTCCACCTGCCGAACACAATGCGCTGCCATGTAAGCAGCTCCCAACCAAACAGCTGCTGATGTGAAACTTTCCATTCAAACCACTTATGCAACCATTGATAAATTAAAAACTTCTACAACTAACTAGCTAACCAGATAAACATGATTCAATTCAACATCTCGCGAACTCCGTGCTTTTATTTCTTGTTTTTTCCATGAATTTTGGTGCAAAACCATCGGGAATGCTGCAACTTTGTGTGCTGTCCCGCCAACTTTGGTTGATTATTTGCGGGGGATGGATAGGGGGTGAAAGAGAGAGAGAGAGAGAGAGAGAGAGAGAGAGAGAGAGAGAGAGTCGAATCGAATATTCGCTGCCCGATCAACCTTGGGGTTGCGAAGAAAAAGCGTACGAAACTTTCTACAGCTAGCCCAACACACTCGCGCTGTGCCGGATCCTTGCGATCCTTGGATGCTGCCCCGGGCACAATGTGATTGCTGCAGGCGTTCTCGGTCCTTTCCACTATCCACCAAAATATATTCCTCTAATTCGGAGCAGATTTTGCACCACCAAACGAACTCAAACTCGGCGAGGGGGCAAATGCTTTTGGACGGAACGAACGAAAGGGGAGCAAATTGGAATGAACTATCCATTCTGTTATTGGAGAGACGACTATTCAACAAACTATGCGAAATGTGAATCATGTTTAATTAAATACGATAAATTTCACCCACCGCTCGTTTGCAGGAAGCGATGGGAACGGGAATGCTGCAGCAATCGAAGGGTAAATATGAGTAAAAATAGTAAAACGTTTTAAAATCAATAAAAGAGCAGTGCTGCACACGTCGGCCACAACAGGGAGCTCGAATTATCAAGATAGATAGACATTATTTCAGTATGTAAAGTAAATAGATTTTAGCCGGTCTCGTAGTACAGTCGTCAACTCGTACGACTTAACAACATGCCCGTGATGGGTTCAATCCCCAAATAGACCGCGACGCCATACGTAGGACTGACTATCCTGCTATGGGGGGGAATCAATTAGTCACTGAAAGCCAAAGCCCACAAGTGGGTACAGGCAGGCCTTGACCGACATCGGTTGTTGAGCCAAAGAAGAAGAAGAAAGTAAATAGAAGTAAATTATTAAGCTAACAGTCTATATCTTCTGTTTCGAGGGATTTCATTTTTAAGATCTTTGTTGCTATCTCACAGCAAGTACAATAATCGGAAACGTTTATGAGTTATCGTTGTCTCTTGTGTTAATTTCGCCGACACAACAGGCATAAGAAATACTTCAAAAGCACTACTCAACTTCAGCAGTTATGAATCGCACAGAAAATGAGGGGCAGATACAGTCGTTGCCGCTAGATTTTCGCTGTAAAGCATCTATTTGTGACAGTGTGCATCAATGTTTGCCTCTAAGGCATACGCTTTTGACAATGCGCACCAGTATTTGACTCTAACGCACCTATTTTTGTCTGTAACAATGGGGCCCTTCACGATTCTAGTCCGCTTTTTGTGTGGAGTTTGACAGTTGGAGGCTGAAATCATGTAAACACTCCATACAATACCACACACAAAACTAGCCTGCAATTTTCAGTCTAGATTATTCTAGCCTCAAAACTAGAATTAGATTCGAGTACCTGCTCAAAAAATTTGGCCAAACAAGGTGATGTTTACATTTACCCCAACGTGCATTAAAGAGATCAGGTGATGGAATATAGAATCAAAGTTTATGTAGTTCAGGTGGTCTCATAGCATGTTTTTATCAAGGATAATGTATTTAGAAGGTTGATTTTTATCGCTTTTGCTGGGCGACATTGTGGGGGACATCTGTCACTCTCTGCATACAAATTCCATTACCCCACACCAGCCCTCCCCGATTTTTATACTGGAGCCCCTGGAAGAGATATGTCAAGTCGAGAAATGTCATTTTGCTCTGAACAACTTCACCTTGTCGTTTATAACACCTTGGTTTTTATAACCAAATTTGAATATCACTTTTTGACAGAACGGGTGAAAACTTTTGCTCTGACAAGCTTTCTGGAGGCTTGTCTGGAGCAGAAGCGATAAAAATCAGCCTCTAAATTCATACACCTTGGAATAAGCCCACCTGTTTACTATACCCACTTAGATAGCTGCTCGAAAACTGTTATACAATGCAAACCAGCTGACAGGCTGAAATTTCAGCCTACGAACTTAAAACGGAAAGAGCCCCAATGTTTGACTATCGTAGGAATCATGATACATTTACAAGGTATTTTAGCAGATTTATGAAAACTGTAATTTGATAGTATAAAAACACTACAAAAATCGTGCAATTTGAAGGCAATTTTAAAAACTAATGAGATTCAATAAATTATCAAGGAATTGTTTACACTGGAAAATACATGCCAAATCTTTTGCACTCCATGAAAAATTCCAAAATTGGCATAATAATTTTAATATTTTAATTTCTATTAATTAAATTATTAACAGCTTAACATAAATTGAATACTGTTCAGAACAGACAGTTTCAGATATCAAGTAAAAACAATTGACTTACAATCAATAAATAGGTGAGTTAGAGCCAAAATTTAGCAGCAACGACTGTAACAGTGATTGCTGCACAATCAGTAGCTACATTTAACCGGGGTAAGGGCAACTCTTCTCCCATCATCCGAACAGAACAACAAGCAAGGAATGCTTGTTTTCCAGCCGACTTTCTTGCGACGCAAACAACCTAGTAGCAACATAGCTGCTATCCTACCGTTGGATTAAATCCATTTTCCCGCACTGCACACACAGTTGCAAGCACGGCAAACAAGCCACCCTCCCCACGGATTCTGATGAAGCTGTTTCAACACGCTGGAATAAGTACCAATCCGGATTCCTGCCGCCATTGCAGCGTGGCGGGACAAATTTTCCACGAATTCTACACCTTCAAGACGAGTCAACTGCTTTGTACACGTTTCGATGCGCGGAATAATCGCAGCAAGAAGTTGTTCCCCGAAACTAGGGCGCGGAAAGTTAAATCTTAAGTAAGACGATTACTTTTATGATCAAGATTCGCGGTACAGAGAGAGACGGAGGCACATTACAAAAACGACGCTCCAAAAGCGGCGATGGAAGGGCGACGGGCCAGCCCGTTTTGCGCACAATGTTTTCCCGCGATCCTTTGATGTTTTGTTGCGAACTGGAAGCCACCGAAAGCCACTAAAGCACTGCTTACATTTGGAGTTTTATGAATGATTTAAAGGACTCTCTTCGCGCCACTATTTGCTTACTCTCTCACTCTCTCTCTATACTCCCCCCTTACTCGCTACTGCAACGGTTCGGCACAAACTGAGCAAATGGGTTTGATTGTTTTGCTGTTGTTGAATTTGTTATTGCAAACTTCCCAACAATCGGAACAAGCAAACACACACACACACAAACACACAACTTCGCTAATGACGGAAGCGGTTAACCTCTCACAAGTGGTTGTTTTAGCGATTAGATCGCCTCGGGTATGTGTGTGTGTGTGGTGTGTCCCGATGACTTCGCACCACACCACCACCGCCCAGAACTATTTCGCAGCGCGCTCTTGCCGCGAAAGATTCATTATCTTGCTTATCGCGATTGCGGGGCGCTGACATTGGCGCTGATTGTGACAGTTTCGTTCGCTTACTGCTGCTGCCTACCGCGGTTGCGCGATCCGGGTAATGCGTGTTATCGGGGCTCTCTTGCGCAGCCCGAAACCCGAAACCGCAAAACCCGTGAAGGCTCTCCTACCCGTGGTGGGTGCTCGAGGGGCCAGGATGAGGCCACGATCACACAATTGCACACACACGCACGTAAACTGCCCTTATCGGTAGGGCAGAAATATATAGTAAACAACTTTACCGTCACCGCAGCGCAGCCAATCCCCACTCAGAGAGCCATCATCATCACCATCATAACACACTATCATGTGGACAAAGTAGTACCAGAACGACGGCCAAATCGGAACTTGTGTGAGATACAAATAAAGCAAGAAACCTAACAGGGTGCATGTGTTGGACAAAATGGGGTGGAAAATGAATTGCTGCAGTGACAGAGGGACTCTGCTGGCACATTCTCGGTTTTAACCACCGCCACATTGTTTGCAGTTCAAAAGTACATGAGCTAAAAGCCATCTCCACAGATGGCCAGAGAGCTGACCAACGAACGAACGAGAAGCTGTTGCAGTTTGCTTCGTTATTGGAAAACTTTCGCGCTCGGTTAATGTGGGTACTGCCTCTATTGGGCTGACTGTAGCGTTTGTTTGTTAAGTATTGTATTTTTAACTTCAGAGTTACACTGCACAGGTTGACATTGATGGTTATTGCAGCGTGTGGGATGCCATCGATGAACAAAGAACGTAAGTGTGTGTTGTAAATCGAGAAAAGTGGATTTATTTTAGTTATTTTATAAACATTCCGGCCATGCGTATGACACCGAGCGACCGAGCGACGTAAGGTTCTTTAAGAACGCCCAACGAAAGACCGAGCGCGGACGTGGGAGGCTTGCCCCTTCGTCTGTCAATAATACCGTGGGAACAGGCGTTTTGGCAGATGACGGGCATGTCTGATAAGGTAGTGGGTAATAAAGTTTGTCGTATTGGTTTTGAATATGCATCGTTGGCAACATTTTAATAAAAAAAATCATAATTGATGTAAGATCACAGATCACACCGTCATTCCATTATTCACAGACTATGGAGCATGTGATACAACCAAGCCCCCTTTTTGCATGCTTTACACGCAAGCTTATGGTGGAATTGAAACATCTATGACACCTTATTTAATTAAACGATTTGTTCATTTAGAACAGAAGTTTGATGTATAACATTTCAATACGACGGTAAAATAAGTATCCAAATCGAATCAAATCCTTATCAAGGGACTACAACATGCCCGCAAATACTTGATATTGCATAGCATATCGGCTGTATATAATAGCACACACATTAAATGAAGCTGCCGACAGCCCGTTCCGATAAGGGTTGTGCTTCTTTTTGCTTCAACCAATGCGGTTTTACTGAGTGCTGAGTGTGTTTTCAAACGGATTCTGATGCTGAATTATCATTTACAGCAAACCACTCCACACATTTACCACAGAGCCGTAGCCCGGGCTCTCTTGGACAGTGGGCGAGTGCGACCATGGTTGCGGTCATTCCCGTACTAGAGACACTCCCATGTATCGCTCCCTCGGCCAAAGGGAGTGTGTGGTGCAGTATCGGCCGTGTCGTGTCAAAAGTTGGGATAATCATGTGCCACCCAGTACAGTCGAAGATAGCAATGTACCGTTAGCATTGCGCTGACGTTGAGTGAAAAGCAATCCAACGATAGATTTACATTTTTAATGTTTGTTCAGGCCTTTTTTCGGAGTTTATCGTTCCACGAATTTTGCTGCATTTCCCACTTTTTTGTGTGCTACATTTACTATCCTTACGTCCCCCGTTTGATATTATGTATGAATATCGATGGTTTTCGAGAGCGTTGCGGTGTCGGGGCGAATGTATACCTGCCATATTTGCCATGTGTATAATGATAACGTTACCGAATATGGACGACCCAATGCAAATAAGAGTTGGCAGAGCGTTCAATTAATATCATTATACCAGCGGCAATTGGCAGACGTTTGCAGTAGAGCTTAAACGAACCGTCCCTAGCAATACGGCCTTTTTGAACCGTTCCTCCTGAATAAAAAAAAAATGAATAAACAAACCGTCCCGAGAAAATGCTGCAAATGTATACGCAATATCCTTAGAGTTTTACCACTCCTTTCATCTATCGGAGTGTAAATAACTCTGAACGACACGGCCATTTGCGAGGAGATGTATGCATTGGAACTAATTGCTGCCTCTGCCAATGACAACTTATCAGCCGTGTTAGTGCACTTCTACTACGTTCCCTTGCTACCGCTCTGAAACTAGCGACATGAAGCGACAAAACAAAAGGCTTCGGAGGGTTAGTCATTCAGGAAGGGCAGCAGTCATTCAGATTGCACATGTTGTGGTTTGTATTTAGGCTTGAGCTTTCCGGGCATCAATCGGGCACAGGATGAAACCGCACAGACCAATTCACTGCTAATCCAAACTGCAGACAATTGCATCCGTACTCTGGCTGCTAAATGGACTTCTCGGTTGCACCCAAGCGGACGGCCGATTAAACGCACGACGCAAACAACCGTTTGGCGTAGGTCCGTTGAATTTAATGCTCACCACATGTTACGGGACATGCACACACAGAGCACAGTATACTACATCTCTCTACGCACTTGGCCCCCAAAAATTGACCCTTCATTCCGGTTGGCTGATCTCTTTCCTATGGTATGGTCTCTCAAAATGGTTGTAGATTTAGAAGAGAAGATACAACCAAATCTAATATACGACAGCCATATAGACAGTTTGGACCAGTGGTTAACATAATAAAAAAGCAACATCTTGCTCTTCCCAAAGTTTTAATGCTATTTTGCATCTAAAACGCGGTGGTAAGGGCAAATACAGTATTATCTGGAATTTACTTGCACAGACTATTCCATGGAATTAATGTTCGCATATATACAGCATTAGTTGGAGGAAATTGTAGAATTCTTACAATCCGACCCGAGTTTCTGTGCGTTTTTCGTGGTAGCAATGTAAAGAAAATGTAGGTACAGTAACTTTGATTTCAAATTCTCATGAATTTCCCTCACAGCCAACAAACTGTTGAGCGACACAGTGTCTTCGCCTGGTCTGAAATTGACAAGTGGAAAAAGCTCCACTATTTTGCATATTAATGAGTGTGTGTTGCAGAATAAATAGCTGTGCCAGTTACAAATCACATAAAAATCAATCGACATAATGCACACATTTTAACACTGGGCTTGACTTCAATTTGAACATGAACACCCCTTTGTAGGTCATCTGATAATATTTCCCATTTTGCGTCCCATCCCAATTCGCCGTCCCGAGTGTGACCGTGTGATCTATTTGAAACTTTTCTTTAACATACCATTATGCTAACGTTACGTTTTCCGGCTTCCACGTGCTCGGAAAAGCTCATCACCTTTACCAACCATTTCTATTCCATGCCTTCCATTCCATCTCATACCACAAAGCAAGTGCTTATTGTTTTGAAAAAAAAAATGATTTCGCTTCTCGAAATTGCTTTATTATTTTCGTTATCACACAACAGTTGTTTATGTGATGTTCTGGCAAAACACGTAATAAAGGACACTTTGGCCATCGAACTTTTGCATGAAACTTGAAGCTTATTACGAAATCCAGTGGCAAAGCTCGTAGAACCGTCAGTGATTTAACATTGCAAAACATGGAATAATTTTGACTTTTATTGGCAAACTTTTAGCTTTATCTTAGATTCAAGCAGGTGGGAAACGAGGAACCGGTTCGAACTCTAGTATGGTGAATGGATGTTCAACAACCTTAAGTCACAATCGAAACATGACGCCCGGAATATTGAATATGTTGTTCGTAGATCCTCAAAAAAGCTCTACGTAAGCACAGCGCATTCACGTCTATTTCTCACTTGTTATTTCCTTTTCGATCTCTTTCTGACGCAACAAATTCCTGCGAAAAAATAAATTTCCACTAAACCTACACATCATTTTGGCCATTCAATATGTTATTTAGATATTTTTAAACTGCTTCAATCTGTCCTTCCGTGGGATGGAAGCAGCACGAGCGCTCTCAACATTGAATGAAATTGATATCTGTTATGAAATTCTGTTCATTCCACTAGATCGTTCAATGATACTTTATCAAAGCTCTTTTGCGACACAAGCTTCATATTTATTTGCAGAATTGAAAATGCAAACAATAAATAACAGCAACTACCCAGCCAAATTCACTCCACTTCCTAAAGCTCAAAGATTAACCGATTTGGGGTGGAAGCCAAACAAAACTCGAAACCTTATTAATCATCCATGGCCGAAACACGGTCTTGCCAAGGACCATTCGGGCCAGACCACTCCCAAGTGAGGAGCTGGTTGGCCGATTTGCTTTTAAAAGCAAAAAGGAAAACAAAACAAAAAAACAATTCGTGACCGGCACGCGGCGAATAGTAAATCCCCAGCAGCGATTGTGCCGAAAAATCAAGCATCAAAAGCCTCCAGTGCAGTGTAGTGTATACGTAACCTTGCCAAAGTGTATAACGCCAAACGAAGTGAGCATAATCCACTGTGTCCGGGTCGTTACTTCCAAGTAAAACTAATTTTAAAACCGTTTTTTATATCTCCTCCTATCTTTCGCTGGGCTTGTGTTTCGCCATCTCGACAATGGTCCAGTTTCATCAAACGGGTGTGTGTGTGTGTGTGCGATCTCGATCTCGAACACAGCTTTCCCGTTTCCCGTCTATGACCGTCATGTGGCGCCTTTGGTGCGTGCTAGTTTAGTGGTTAAGCTTTAGACCGAACAAAAAATTAAAAAAAAAGAGAAAGGTCTCATACGCGTCTCACACAGAACGGTCCCTTCTCCTCCTCTGGCATAGCGCACGAACTGCACCGAGTTCGAGGGTTCCCCGGGGCCAACTAAACTCAAAACTTAAAAGCGTTACGCACGAGTTGTTACATGTGTCGGCTTTCGGGTTTACGTAGCACAGTAGGGATAGCTTGCGAACGGTGAACCGTGCTAGGAACGGACGATATTGGAGCTCATTTCGCAAAAACGTGTCTTACAATTTCGGAAAACCAGCACACAGTTTGCCTAAGCCTCACACACACATCCATATGTTTGCTCAGAAAAAGGAAACCCGTTGGAAGTCTATTTTCTCACTCCAGCACAGGTAAAATGCTCCGTAATGGGAAAAAACGTTCGATGATAGATAAAAACAATTTCAAAAAATGATCATGAAATTGAAGCATCAAACCTCGATTGATGTGATTTATTTGAATGTCACAAGATTATGATTATTTTGCCTTCAAACCACCATTCAAGATGATTGATGGGAAACCAACTCCAATATCACGCAATCATCGGTTTCATTTTGCCTTGAATCATCAATTTTTACAGAAATTTTTTAAATATTTATCTGTAATTGTGCAGCTTGTTGGCAAGCCCAAGTTGTCCTGCAGTACTAGTTCAGCAGTGTTCCAAGAGTTTCAGGGTCAGTGCACTTGCTTGCAGACGTTGAAACGTTTTAAATAATATTGCCTGTGCATAATTTGCAATAATATTCAGAGAATTATCCATTAAGTACAAGCATAATTTGCAGCCGTTGCGAAGGAGATTTGCGAAGCCAACAAATAGAAGGTCAACATACAAGGTATTAGAAATGCCTCAACATCGTCCCTATAGTATACTCACTGGAATATGCACTGCATCGAGAGCATGGCATCCATGGCGACTCAAAGATGAAGGCTTCGTGACTGTCGCTTTTCGGGCAAATACTTTATATTCAATAATTATGTTTACGTACAGATGCTTCATATAGCAATTAGATACTAATTTCATTACTTTGTACATTACCAAAACATCATTGTACCAATAAAACCTATTAATAGCTCACATGATAATTGAGATTGGGCGAATCTCGAACGAAATGATTACAGTAAAGGTCACGAAGATCGGTACGAAAAAAAACAATCTCTCTCCTATTAACTCCATCCGTTGGTGCATGTAAAGTGGCCCGAACCGTAAGTAAATTAACATCAGTTAGTCGGAGCAGTAATTAAGCACGATTTATTATCCATGTAACATTTACAAGCTTCACTGGTTCTTCTAGGCAGCTGTTGCAACATCGAACTGTAGCGCAGTAGCGCTTCAGCTCCATCAGCCGCATCCCACTACAAAAGCTCGAAAAACGGGGTATGTTAACGAGCAAAATTATATTACAAAACCAAAGCCATCGCATTGCACGTGTGTGCCGAGACGGCTGTTGGCGTTTGCACATTGCTGTTCTCGAGTTCCAAAATGGGAATGCCGGTTTCGCGGCGCAACACGGTCCATCGCAAAGGTTTTTTTTTATTATTATTCTGGAAATTAATATATGTACCTTCCGGAAATTTGATAACAGTTTGGTGCGTTACGCAATCTATCAAAATTCCAGGCAGAATGGTGAAGAAACAATTGTATGCTCATAATAAAACAAATTTCTACTCGACTGCGCTATAATTTACCTGCCTGTATCATGGGCCGAAATGTGATAACCATCATATAGACCGAGTTTCTGCCAAGCAGTCTCTCTTGGCAGTCAGTGTGCGCATTGCTGGGAAAAGTTTCTTACGCGCGTTATTCTTCGCCGAAAACCCCCAGGCGCATATTCAGAAATGGCATGGCAACGGCGAGTCGGAAGTTTTCTAAAGATTTGGCTCAAAAATACATCAGAACGAGATGGGGCACCGTTTCAGAAACAGGCGTTACGCTTCAGTGAAGGGCGCTTTCGGCACAACTTCCCAATGGTTTCTGCTTTGTCAGATTGAAAACTTAAATGCGCAATTTGATTAACAATTAAAGCAAGATAAAACCACAACCGGGTACCGGGGAAGTAGCTAACCAAGTGAAACTAAAATTTACGTAATTTACAACAGTCAACAAGGCGGAGTAAAAGAGCTGTGGGCTGTTTTCCATTTCTTATCCCCACGGTTTGCCACCGACAGAACTCTTGTAGAACTCTTTGCTATTTTCTCTTATCGTGGTTGCCACAACAAATTGAATCACACAACGTAATCCTTTTCGAAAAGGTCCCAGTCCACCCTGAGAGCTCACATTCTTCTACTGGGATGGAGATGTGAAAGCAGAAGCCACCGAACCAGTGAGGAGCATTGTGGTGTGTTGCCGAGAAGGCTGCTCGGTTGTGGCATGCCAACAGGGAAAATACGGCAAGTGCACACAATAACAACAACAACAATAACAACAAAAATCCCTAGCCCCGTTGTGTGACCCTACACTTAACCGGGGATCATTATTTTCTATTAAAGGACGACGGAAACACAAAGCCAGAAATAGTCCCGGGGAACCATTGGAGGCGCAAAGGCAAACAAACCACAGGCACATCGTGTCGCCCTGACAGCAACCAACATAAACATGGGGACGTTATTGTGCGCCCTGCCGCGGAATGGAGCAAAATAGCAATAGAATGGCAACAATTTCGCTTACCTTTTGCAGAAAGAAACCAACACCAGTCCTGTTGGCAAATAATTCAAATTTGACCGACTTTGCGTCTGGGTCGAAAGGTTTTCGCCAAAACCCTTCGCACACACGTTGATCTTGCTGACGTGAGCAGAAATTGTACGGCTTACCGGGGCCGGGTTTACGCAATCACACATTCCACCAGTTGCCACGGAAATGGTTCAACCACAGAAAGGGTGAGGTTATTCAACTCGAGGCTCGATTGAGTTGAATTTAATTGAAGTATTGGTAGAAAATCAAAATAATTAGTCTATCTGAATCGTTTTTGTCAACCTGAGGGGAAAGAAAACTAAAAAATTGTTTCTTACATTGTCCATAAATAATAAAATATTTGACTTCAAAACGTCGAGCTATGCCGTACCGTTGAAAGGTAATGTTTGCGGTACATCATCAATAAAAGTAGGTAATAGTTTAAACCAATGTAAAAAAAGCTTCAGATTGCGTATTGGTATTACAATATTCGCTAATTTGCATCGTTTCCCAGTTCTAGGAACTAACCTTTACACCGGAACAAATTAAAAATAAAGAAAATAACCAAATACAGTGACGGCGTTGACAAGCAAAGCATATCCCCCCAAACTCCGGTTGCCACGATGCCACCGAGGGACACCGGAGACACGAATCATATCCACCAGCCACCAGCACCAGCCCTTCTTCGGCTCCCCTTCCATCAAACGGGCGGCACGCGGATAGAAAGCGGATTGAAAATTGACCTCGAATGGCATGCTTTCAGGACTGATGGCTCAGCACCACTCTCCTTCGCGTACCACCTTCACCCGGTACGCGTATGTCAACCTCCCTTCCCCCATGTGTCTGTGTGATGGTTTGCCGTGTAAAAGCCGCAAATAAAACCATGGCGACAAGTGAGTGAGTGAGTGAGTGAGAAAAAAGAAAAAAAAAAGGCAAAAAACTGGCTGCAAATTGGTTCACGTGCGAAGTTTGACGTTGCATAAAACCCTCCCCGACGCCTACTTTGGGAGTCTGCGTGGCCCGCCACTTCGTTCGGGGGGAGGTTGAAGAAGGTGGACAGGAAAGAGGTGGGTAATATGGCGTTGAAGACAGAAACAAAAGGGAGAGGGGGGATGAGAGGTGTATTGTTGTTGCTACTAGTGTCTACAGTTACTCAGATGAGATACAGAGAAAGCAAACGATCGGATAGGATAATGAGCAGCCTCCGTACGGTGAGTTGCTTTCTTTGCTTCACTATGACCCCCCACTGAGAGTGTGACATAAGGGTGGCGTGTATGCTTCATTGGCACAAAAGTGCATTATTTACGGTGTGGGTGTTTCAACGAAATAGGGGCTGCTTTTTTCTTGCAATTTTTCCTCTATAACGAAGTGAAATACAACAGAAGAAAGAGAAGAAAAAAAAAAGCAGAGCAAGAAGATGCAGAGCAAATTTGCATCAACAATAGTAATTGGCGCCATTTCGATGCTGCACCACTTTGTGTGTCTTCACCCCATGCCTGTGGGGGTGTTTTTAATTTCAAAGCAAAGCAATAGACAGCGAACCGGTTAGACAGACAGACGACTGACACCAGTCAGACAATCGCTTGAAAGCACCAAACACAAGAAAGGACAGAAACAACAAACCCGCTCTTAAACGCCCAGTTCAGTCCAGCGCAAAACGAGAGCAGCGATACGGGTGGCGGTTGATAGGTCCAGTTGTAGATGCTTTTTTTGCGGTATCGAACATGAAAAGAATCCGGTGCAACGAAGCGCACATCACGACCGCCACCATTGGAGCAGAGCAGGTAGTGTCGGCAAGTTGCATCATCAACCACCGAGCAATAACACCCCCCTCTAAACAGGCCCCAAAAACACACGTGAAGGTGTGCCGTTTCATCGAGCACGATGATTGCGTGAGAGAGCAGACGAGGATGAGAGAGCGAGAAAGAGAGAGAGAGAGAGAGAGAGAGAGAGAGAGAGAGAGAGAGAGAGAGAGAGAGAGAGAGAGAGAGAGAGAGAGAGCCAAGTGCGATGTGAGCTGAGGCGAAAAAGAGAATCAGCACAACATCGAAAGGACTGACTGACTGACTGGCTGATGATGGTGAGGGTAAAACATGGCCTGCTGCTCTGTGACGTAAGCGAGTGATGCGCGCGCGAGGCAAAATCTTCTGCTTCTGTGTGTGCCCTCGGGCTGTTTAGATACCGTCAGCGGTTTTGCTGGAAATTCCACCCTACCGCCCCTTCGCGTAACGTTTAATCAACGATCAAATCAACGCGGCCCATCTGATTCGGTCCAGCCGGGTGGTCACTCTCGATTGGTTCTCCGTTTGGTTTGTTCCATACAAAGATGGAAGGCCATCGGCGTTGCTCTTGGTGGTGCCGCTCTGTGGTGTGTGAGCTTTCCAGCTCCATTGGATGACAGTCACGAACACACTACCGCTTTAATATTGCATCCAGAATGACCGCACGCCCCACCGCGCAGACGTACCTGTGTCAATTCCTGCCAGTGGGATTCCCCGTCAGCCTCGTTGCTGTATGTTCAGGTTGCAGCTTTACGGTGCACGACGCAAATCAAGTGCCGATGCCATACAATCCCAGCAGCCCGGTCCGGCGGGAAGGTAGAAACCTATCAGGGGGTGGGGGCGGGAAGTAAGCACGGTTAGAATGGGAGAACGACGGAATGCACTGAGAAACGGCTGCAATCACATAACAATCTCATTTTTTTCAATATTCATGCACACATACACACACACACACGCACGCACTTGACCGCTAGGGCGACACAAACATGCTTCACATTCACGTCAATTCACAGCCACCCGTTATGCTCGTTATCGAGATTTGGGCAATGTATTGTAGCTGTATAAACCTCTCGCACAACATACGGCACTTTGGCACACGATAACGCACTTTGCCTCTCAATCCGGTGTAACGAGAGGTGTAACTGCGGTGTGATGTCGTTCGCAATACTTCCTCCCCATCAGCAGGGAGTCACACGAGCACTACGTGTACGTTGATGCGCTGTACATTGCGATGGAAATGCTCCAGCAACCAGCAGCCACGCAGCCACCGAACGACAGCAGCTGATGATGGGAATTGTTGTCTAGTGAACGGAACCTCCTCACTACACGTGCACACACACAGCACACCACTACTCTCCCCGCCTGCCAGCAAAAACGGTCGGAACTTACTTGACGCCTTCGGTGCCACTAAAACAGAGGACAGTCGCCGAAATAAAATCACCGATCGTAGTGAACGCTATCGATTGGCACCATGACGGCAAACCCGCTATCCTTCGCACACTCACGCACTGGCTGCTTGCTTTGCTGACGAGACCGAGATGATTCAATCGCCGAGCCTCACTCCGAGTCGAAGTCTGTGCGGGAAGTCACCAGATCGCGACGCACGGACCGTTTCTGACAGCGATACAAGGGTGGTGGCGGCGGCGGTGGCCCGAACCAAGGTGGATTAAAAAATATCAGGTGGTGGACTCTAGTGCATTTTGACAATTCGTCACTTGACGTAAGGTCCCCAGGATTCAAACTTTGTTTACATTTATTAAATTTGTTCATATAATTTATCTACCCCATTTTTTCGATTAAATATTCTTTAAAAATATATTTTGGACTTTACGAGTTCTTATTTAACATTAAAACATGGATTAAAGTGTGTTATTTTGTTTTATTCCGTGAATTTATTCTATAATTCATTGTGTTTTCGACATTTTTGGAGATAAAAATTAATAAAACCATTATTTTTTCAATTTTCACATTGATTCCTTATTATCTACGAGCCGCATGGACAATTAACGTGAGATTAGAACTCATACTCACATGATTTTAAATTTCGTGCATGAACAAATCATCAAATCTTTTGTTAATATATCTCATTTTTTCGATAAAACCAATAGACACACAAAAATGCACATAATAACAAAGAAATCTGTTCTATTTGCTAAGCTTTGTGTGCGGAAACCAATGGTTAACGGTTCTAAAATGACGTAAAGTCCCTCAACTATGGCGACCCCCCAAAGGCGCTAATCCACCACCTGATATTTTTAATCCACCTTGGGCCCGAACAACAAGCAAGAACTATTTGACAGGCCGAGAGCCGAAAAGGGCACCAGGTTCGGCCATTGCGGTTCCACGCGCGTCAGCATTTTGACATTTGTATCGTGCCATAAAGCTTGGCAGTTGACTGGCATTTTCCTTTTGTTCGCTTCCCTTGCGCTTCTAATACGTTTTTAAAGCATAGAAACAAACAAATGGTTTAATTCGCTCTACTTCAATGCGTAACGCGTCTATCGTCTGTGCGGGGCGGTGTTAGCGCATCGTGTGCGCGATACGAGTCCTATAAAGAAATTGCAGGGGTTGTGGACCGTTGAGCGCACGTGGTTGTTTAGGATTTATCGTAAGCGTGCAAGCCATCCTGTTGGTGCACTAACAAGCTTAGCTGAGTGTATAAAGTAATTGTAAAGCAATAGGATTGAAATCAGCGACTGTGTGTACAGGCGTCCCCCGAGTTACGACTCCCTCAAGATACGACGATTCGCAGATACGACGATTTTGATTTTGACAGTTGAAAGATGTCATTGAGACGAAATTGATATATTTTTTAAAATTTCTGTGCAGATATCCGTTACAAACATGTTTCCTCAGATTCCACGACACCCCGATCTTGAATATCTATGTCGTGTAAACGGCTTTTGGAGGAATATTAATACATTATCGTACATTATTTTTAATAAAATATACGATTTCATAGATTCCGACTCTTCAATTTCGGTTATAAACTTTATATTCACAGATATTCGACATACGACTATTTCAACTTACGCCTTGCTTTAGGACATTTTTTCGGCCCCAAATACAGTCGTATCTCGGGGGACACCTGTAGTTGAAACATTATTATGGTAATTCAAAAATTCCGTTGCAATACCATTTGAATTGGAGCCACATGCTTAGGTGAACTTAAACTTGTAGGATTTTCTTTTGTTTTTTTTTTCACTTTCTACATCAGAAGCCGCATTTGGGTTGAAATTCTTCCCAACCTGTTTCAATAGAATTGTATTCTTTTAATTATGCTCATGGGGAGCACATGCGGTCTTTTGCCAAATGGAGAGACAGAACAACGTTTTGCATTGCACCTTCTAGCGTGATCTTGAGGAGCGGTTAGGAAAGTTTGTCTCCTGCTTCAGCAAGCTGCTGAGAAATCGCCTCATTTTATGGGGATTTATATTTTCTCAATATTAGCACTCCCCTAAAAGCAGGCAAACACCACACGCACATGCATTTTTCATCACTGAAGACGATATTGCGTTTAATGTATCTGGCACGCTTGGATCTCGTTTGTCTTCTGCCCCCTCATCGCGTACAACCAACGTTGGTTGCACGGGCGGCTTGGTATTACGCTTTAAAATACATTTTACATTCAAATTGTGCTACTTTCCTACATTCCCAGTCACTGCTGCACAGTAGCATATAGGCTTCGCTGCCTTGCGTTTTCATGTGGACCCCCCCCAAAAACGCACACCACCATTATACAAGTGCACCACCGTTTTATCCTTACACCTCGTTCGTTCGATCTGTTTCCTTCTCCCTACAGAATTTGCCGATTGTTATTCCGTATTTCCCAGGCCTATTACCAAAAACGAGCTTTGCCAGTTTTCATTGTTACAAGTGCGCAATGCATTACCGCTTCCGAGTGCTGGATGCAACCACCACCAGCAGGCGCGCGGCTTTAAACCACAACCGATGAGATCATCTCTATCTCTCGCTCTCTAGCTGACGGGATATTGTGTTTAATTTCACGAAAAGGAAACAAAAAATACTTTACTACAACGCTACTAACACACACGCACACAAAACACTGGGGTGAACGGACGATGATAGCGAGGAAATCATGTGTTTTTTCATATCAGCACTTGTTTTATTTTTGCTTACGGAGTGGAATAGGGCGAGAAGGGGAAGGGGATGAGGATAATGCATTCGAAATACGATAAAGATGCGAGAGTAGTGGCGATCGTTTGCAAGTGCAATAGAATTCAACAAAAAACAAGTAATGAAACAATACAATTCACTATCAACTGGCGCATCTCTCTCCTTCTCTCTCTCTCTCTCTCTCTCTTTCTTCGTTTGGTGCCCTCTCTTGTATGAACATATCGTTTCTGAATTTGGGGCCCTGAACACAACCAATAATGCCGTCGCGCCGTGGCCCAACGATACAACATATACAAATATACATACATAGGTGGTATGATGATAGATATACATACATACAGACACTACAATTCTACAGTTAGATGATGATAAATGATGATGATGCGCGATTCTCTTTCCCCTCCCCAGGTTTCCCCATTGGCTAACAAAAACACTGATTATGAGTGTTGTTTCTTTTTTTGTTTTTTTGTTGTTGCTGGTTTGCGTGCAAACGCTTTGTTTTTTGTTTTGTTTTTTTTTTTTTTTGCTTTGATCTACTTAATTGTCCCTCCATTGGTTTAATGTTGTACTTCTTTTCTATATTTTTGTTGTTTGCTGTTGTTGTTATTGCAGTTCTCGTGCGCGTACACGATGGTGGCGCATTTTGGTGTTTGCAAGCGCGCTGCCTGCCGGGCTTCCCTGCTCTGCTGCTACTGGCCATGCCATATACCAAGCGGCGACACCGATCAGTTTCCCTGTTGCCCTCTCAATGTTCTCTTTCGCTCTCTCTCTCTCTCTCTCTCTCTCTCTCTCTCTCTCTCTCTCTCTCTCTCTCTCTCTCTCTCTCTCTTCCCTTTATGTTACAACTATAATGCTGCTGAGTGTTTCGGCTCTAGCTCTCCAGCTGGTTGGTTGGGTTGGGAGTTGCATATACAGCATGCCACACCGATTTGGTTTACTTAAACGCATCATTGAACGTATCGTATGATGATGACACCAATGATGACCAGGTCGCGAACAACAAACGCTAAAAAGCAACGGATTAAAACTCGGAACAAACGGAACCAAACGCAACGTTTATCCCCTAATCGCTCTCTCTCTCTCTATGATTCCTTAAACATGCCCTCCCCTAAACATTCATACACCGACTTTTACACGTACACACACACACAAAAATGCTCCCTGTTCAAACAGACTTCCTACCGTTTGTTTGGTGAAAAATAATTTAATAAATAGATTAAAAATTACGGCTTCAGCACAAAATCTCTTCCACCGACTAGCGGTCCGACGCGGGTGACGGTGGGGTGTGGCGACGACTTTACGCGCAGGTTCATACATACACACTATATACACTCCCCGAATTGATACCACCACACTGTACTGCTGTACCACACAACAAGCACAAAAACGCGCTGAGCGTGAGGGAACCGTCGTAAGCACAATTAATAGCGTGCCCCTGCTCCCTTTGTTTCCGAAAAATAGATTAAAAAGAAGAAATAAATAATAAGCTTCACGGGGAAGGTTGGCGTGAGTGTGCGCGAGGGGGCGTGCGCGCGCGCGCGTCCGCACTCGTTTGCGCAAAACTAGATCATATTGTTTCCTAAACAAACTTGCCTTATAATAAAACCAATGACAAAAAAAGGTACGTTAATATAAATTAATAATGAAAAAAAAAAACAAAATTCAACAAACAATGTGCCTGTGCCTGCTGCTGCTGCTGCTGCTGCTATTGTGTGCTAGTCGTTCTTTGTCACGGTAATTTCAGTGCAGCACACACACACACACACACTTTCACACACGCACAAATAGAAATTCCTATCCGTCCCGGCTCCGGCGAGAGAGCTCACAAACAAACGCCAAAACCATCAACACCGGGCGAAGGAACGCGCATCCCTATCGATATGGCACGAAAGGGGCGGTGTGGTTGACACAATCAATAGCCCTACCATACCGTGCGTTTGGTAGTGTGTAGTCCTTGTGTGTGTTTGTGTGTGTGGAGGTCTTCGTATTTGCTTCCGCTGCTTAAAAGTGCAAGGAAATGTGGCCTGATTCGAGCTCAGCCGGTCGGCCCAAACTCACAACCTCCTTTTGCTGGTTTGTCTGCTGGACAGAACGTTTGCTACTACCTTAACTGGTTGGGTGCCGCCAATTTGCTACTCTGGAGGGTTTTGTATGATCTTGATGGATTGTTTGTTTGTTTGTTTGTTCGCTTGTTTCGATATTGTAACGACCGTTCGGTTTGGATTCTTTCAGCTAGCCGCTAGTCTTTTCTCGCTTTTGGTAAACAGTGTATCGTCGTCCCCGCTATAGGAGCGGGATGATTTTAGGACGAAAAGGAATGTTAGCTTCCCTTCCTAGCTTGCACTTTCCTTCCCTCTATCTCTCTCTCTCTATTGCACGTGCGCGGACGGGTGTTGGTTGTATACTGGCAATCGTTGACAAGGTCGTAGTTGTACGGGATTTTCTCACACATTCTCTCTCTCTCTCTCTGTCTCGCTCTATGGGGCACATTCTTGGTATAGCTTCTTGAACGTAACATTTGCTAAGTAGTGTAGCGTGCACGGCAATTGGCGGTGGCGGTGTGCGCGCTCTTACACGATCTTACAATGCACAACACGCGCGTGAGAACGCGATCAGGGGCAGCAAGAGCACGTGTCGTTATCTATTCGGTGGTAACTTAAACAAGTATAATGTACTATGCAATGATAATCTCTCTCACATTCTCTCTCCTTTTCTGTCTCCATCCATCTGCACTCCACTCGATCAAGCGCGCGCTCGCGAAAAATCTCTTTTTTTCTTTTTTTTTCCTGTCTTCATTTCCTATCTATATACTGGCTTCATAATTGACCCTACCGCCTGGTCTTGCTTGGGGGCTAGGAGCTCGTTAGTCTTGCGTTACACATTTGCACAATCTCGCACTTCCGGCGACTGCGTGCGTGGTGTAACGTACGGTGTGGCAGCGGTGACGCACGGCAGTGTGTGATGATAGTGCGTTTTCAGTACTGCACCTGAAAGTAGGGATGCTGCAGCGCCTCGGTCGCGCTAATGCGGCGGTGCGGGTTCGTTTCGAGCAGCCGTTCGAGCAGCTCGTACGCATCGGGCCCGTACTCATCGCAATCCGTGTCGCCGACCGGTTCCGCCTCGTCGTCGCCAGCACTGGCACCAACGGCGCGGCGCCTCTGGCACAGGCAGGTGTCGGGCGGTTTGCAACAGTTATCGCAACCGTACCGCTGCTCCTCGTCCCGCCCGGACGGCGGACTAGAGCCGCCAGCTACGGCTACTCCACCCGCATCGCCGCCGCCCGCACCGGAGCCCAGCTCGCGCCCATAGTGGATCGCGCGGAAGTTCTGACACAGGCGACGCAAGCTGTACGGCCGTTTGGCCATCGTTACCGCATCGCAGTGCAGCGTGCGGTCGAGGGCGCGGGCCGTTTCCCGCATCCGCTCGTACCCGAACACCTCGATCATGTGCGCGAGCGAGGTCAGATCGTCGACGTTGCCGAAGAACGGGTAGAGCTTGCTCAGCAGCCCGAGAAAGATGACGCCCGCCGCCCAGATGTCGACGGCGGTCGTCTGGTGCGGATACTTCAGCAGCACCTCCGGCGGCCGGTAGCCGGGCGTACCGGCCCGCGGCGCATTCATCTCCGGCCGCACCAGGCACCGGTTGCACACCTGCGCCCGGCCGTAACAGCTGCACGCGGACGGCGGCGGTGGGCGGCTGGCGTCGGTGGTGCGACCACCGGAGCTGTTGGGCCGCGATGGTACGCCGCCGAGATCGTTCGTAGTGCTATTCGAGAGTTTGAGCGGACGCTTGAGCGCTTTCCGCACCGGGACGACCGGGCCGGTCTGCTTCGGCTTCTCCTGCTCGCACTTGGCAGGAGCAGCAGTCTCGGGGCAGGGATCGGGCGCGCGCAGCGACAGCACGCCCTGGTCCGTTTCCTGCGCGAGCCCAAAGTCCACCAGCACGTAGGTGCCGCCGTGGCGCGGGCTGTGCAGAAAATTGCTCGGCTTCACGTCCCGATGGATCACGCCGTGCAGGTGGACACGCTCGAGCGCGATCAGCAGCTGCCGCAGGTAGCGCTGCACCTCGGCCGGGGTCAGCTGCGCGTAGTACTGGTGGAACGGTTCCTGCGGAATGTAGTTCATCACGAGCCCGACCGAACCCTGGTGCCGGAAGCCATCGACCAGCCCGACCACGTTCCGCTGGCCACCGATCTTCCGCATGCACAGGATCTCGCGCGCGATCCGAGTCGGGTGGCTCGTCGGCGTGATCAGCTTGATCGCGAACTGGCGCCGGGCGCCGACCGGCAGATGCTGCTCGCTGCGCAGCGTCGCCAGCGAGACCGTGCTAAACGTGCCCTTGTCAATCATGCCGTGCACGACGTACCGATCCCAGACCGTTAGCTTTTCCCGCTGGGACACATCGGCGGCGGCGATCGACGTGGCTGCAAGGTGCACAGAACGAAAGGCAATGGTTAATTATGAATCGATCGAGCAGAAACGCGACTGTACATACCATTACACCCTCCCGATTGCAGCTCGTTGGGCGTTCCAGCATCTTCCGCATCCACTGTCGTCTGCTGCTGTGCTCCCTCCTGCTCTCCGCTGCCACCACCAGTCGTCGTCTGGTGCACGCAATCCATCCGGCCGTTGTTGTATCTGCACGCGTATGCACTGTGGCCACTCACGATGCTCTCAATCCGGAATTGAAGTCACCACGAAATAGCGAAACCGTCGCGTGACTATATCGCAACGACGACTATCTCCTCCTCTACCTAGGCTGGGTTGCAGTAAAGGACCGACCGTTGGCGTTGCAATGGCCTTGCAGGGTTTTTGATCCTTGACCGTTTCTTTGCCTCCTTCTCTTTCTCTCTCTCTCTCTCTCTCTCTCTCTTTGTCTCTCACGTTACTACTTATTCACGAGCCTCTTTAGTGGGTGTTTGTTTGTAATTTGTCGTTAGCTTTTCGTTTTGTTTAAGATGGCTTTACGCTTTGTACTTTACAGAACACAACCCCCTGCGTGGTTGTTCTTGTCTTCTCTCCCCCTCCACACACACTGCTGATACCGTCGTGTGCGTGGCTCTGCTCGCACGGGTGTTTGTGTGTGTGTGTGTGTGTACGGGGCCAAGGAATTGTGCGAATGTTGTAAATATCACAAGAAGAGCGTTCAAATGCACAGACAAACACACACACGCACGCACGCACGCAATCGAACCCGTCTTATGCACCCGTGTCCGTTGTGTGGTTTGAGGTGCGTTTTTTTTTTTTTGGTCGAGGGGTGTAGTGGTGGTGGTGGCGGCAACGTTGGCAACGGTTGTGACAGGCGTTCTATTTCGCCTATCTTCTTCCACAGTTACTACTGCTGCTGCTGCTGCTACTTCGATGCGTTTCACGCGTTCACTTCACAACACGCAGTCGATACTCGTGTGTGCGTGTGTGTCGAAATGTGGAGCACAACGTGAATGTGTAGGAGGCGCAGAAAATTTGCTCCCCACAGCAGCACGGCCAGACGAACGAAGTACGTGTGTTGTGTCCTCTTCTCGTGCACCGTTCTTTTCCCCCGTTTTTGTATTCTTCGGTATCACACGTTATTATTATTTGTTGTTTTTTTACGAGCGAAAATGATGTTGGTGCATCGATGCGAAGGAGTATTGTTTTTCGGGTAATGGAATGCCAATTGGTTCACGCGCGCACGTTCCCTCGAAGCACCTCGCCCAGCGTTGGGGATTTGGACGGGGGGGGGGGGGCACTACAGGTTGTCACACTAAGCTTGAAACTCCGCGCGAGGATGCAGTGCACTTGCGTGCTCGATGCCGTAATATTACCCACTGACGACGATCGCAAGCCCCCCACAGAGCCCGATATTCGCGCGTGTGTTTGTATGCGTAATGCTGCTCAAGATAAATACCTTCCTGCACTCAGCTGTGCTCGTGGTTTTGTTTTCTTTTCCTTTTTTGCCTGCGCCCGCTCGCTCAGCTGAGCGTTTTCTGTAAAGTTGAAACTGCAACTGCTTGTTCCGTCCTGCTTCCGCGCGCGATGACCTGCGGTTCGCTCACTCACTTGCAGCGCTCACTCGCTCGCTCGCTCTCTCTCTCTCTCTCTCTTGCTTCCTCACTTGCATACACACCAATGCATGCAGCCAATCGTCTTCGATCGTCTTCGCGGGGGTTTGGCGGGCGCGGTGTGGTTTGGGTTGCGCGTTGTTGGGTTTGTTTTTGTTTTTGTATTGCCCTTTCGCTCTCGCTCGGTCTCGTCTCGCTAGTGCCGTCCTTTTCTTACGCTCTGGCGCGCGCGAATGATGCGAGTGTGTGATGTCTGTCCTCTGTTGAATCGATTACATCGCCTTCACAGCTTCACCACCACTCCGTCGCCATGCTTCGTGCGCCGTAGTCGAACAGAGAACGCAACAACAACAACAACAGCTCCGAATGCAATGTGTTTGATGGTATTGTGTGCGGGCCCGCGGAATAGTGTTTAGTGTTTGCGTGTGGCCAACGCGCGTTGTTGCACGACGATGCACCGAAGGAGCAGTTCGGTTCGGGGCGGCTGTACACGTACCAGTACACGCGCACAAACATACACACACACGCGCGGATCCGTCCACGGCTGATCGCAATCACAGCGCTGCCATCGTGAAGCTGCTGCTGCTGCTGCGGGGCGAGCGCGCTGGGAGATGCAACAAATACTGGGCGAAAAATCGCGTTTCGCTTCACGCGAGCGGCATGCAGCACAACCGGGGCGGGGTGTGTGTGAGTGTGTGTGTTTCAGTGCCGATGCGGTGTGCTATCGATGAAGCGTATAATCACGGGTGCACTGGCCCACCATTGTTCGCTGCACGGCGCAGAGGCGCGGCGCGACAGCAGCAGGAAGGAGACGGTGGGTTGGTGCAGTTTTCGTAAGCGAAAGGGAATGATTCAATCGAACTGGTGGTGGTGGTGGTAGGGGGACTGTTACTATTGCCGTTTATAATACTTGTACCGGAGCGCGCTCGGTGACGGGCAGGCTGGAAGTTGGCCGAGTCTCCACCAACGTGTGTGCATGTGTGAGAGACTGTGAATGCATAAAAGGAAGGCCAAAAAGAAGGCGCGTCAAGGTCACTTCGAGCAGGGGGGGATGGGAGGAGAGCTATTTTTGTTCGTCGTGTTCTCCGGCCAGGAAACAGGCTGCTGCTGTATGGAAACGACGTGAGCTGCAGCACGTCGTCAACGGCGAAGGAGGCTGATGTTGCTGGTACGGTGCAGCAGTAAGAAGCGCAACATAACGTAAAAAACACGGTCAGAGTGAGCTATGGAATCGTAACTGCACACACTGCCACTCGCGCACACACACACATACACACTCTCCACGGGGCCCGCGTTGGGATTTGCTTGCTCTTTACCGAAGATGAGGCGAGAGGTAAAACCAAAAAAACGTTCCCAGATGAAGGTGGACGCGTTTTTGCATGTACACCTTCTTGTGTGCTTGTTCGTTGCCGTGTACTGTGTGATGCTAATCTGCTCGCTGGCGGCCGATTTCACACTCGCTCGCACATGAACAAGGGAATACGCACAAACACACACACATACGCGCCACCGCGCACCGTGTTTGGGGAGGAAAAACGCACATTAACAAGTAGCCATTTCCCGTGTCAGCAGCGGGCCATGTGCTTTTTTGCTGCTGCCTCGTGTAGCCCCGGATGGAACACAAAGGAAAAGCGCTCCAGAAGGCTGTTCTGTGCTGTCTCGCTCACCGACCGGATCCGGATCCCATCCAGGGAAAGGTGGTGTTGGTGCTCCGTGAACGTTTGGTTTGGGTAAAGCGAACAGTTTTCCCCTTTTCTTTTGGCACACTTTACGCACGGCGCACTCTTCCTTCACAGTGCCATCCTCGTGGTCGCTTGCGGTTGGCAGCGTGAACAATATCCTTTTCCTTGCACGATGCACCACGCGGTTTGTGCGCGGAGAAAAACACCACCTGGGCCGAGTGTGTGTCGTTTTGGTGTCAGCGGCTGAGATCTTTCTCTCTCTCTCTCTTACACACACACACGTGCGCCTTGCGCCAGGGGGAGTAGTAGTAGTCGGGTGATTTTAGCGAATCACTTCCGGTGCAATGTGAGCGCGTGGTTTCCACTTCCGTTGCTGGCTGGCTGGTCAGGGTGGGTGGGTGGTGTTTCACGGGGTTCACACGATCAAATCGGGACAAACTATTGCAGCTGAAGGAGCGCCGGAACCGAATAGACAGAGTGGTCGGGATGATTTGCTGCGATGCACTGTTCCGTTTTTACAGCGAGCGTGCGCCTCTCGCAGTAAGTGCAACAAGCCAGCGCTGTGTGTGTTTGGGTGTGTGTGTGTGTGCGTTACAACTGTCCGGTTGCTGTGTTGCGTGTGACATTAACTAGACTAGTGGTTGGTAGTACATAGCCGCGGCACACTCGGATGACATGCTGTTGCTGTTTCGCTTCTCTCGCTGCTGCTCTCGCACACTGTGTTACTGTTCGCACGCTGCTGCACTTTTCTTTCGCATTGCAAGCACCGCGATGCTGTTGCTGATATCCCCTCCCGCTCCTTCACTGCAGGGACCACTACTACGACTCTAGGGACAACGTCAATTTCACCCCTTTACCACTCTCGCTATCTCTCTCTCTCTTTCTCTTTCTCGTCGCAAGCTCGCGCACGATCCGATCGCCGTTTATCTCGTTCTGCCGCCGTTTCTCCGCGAATCAAAAGTGCAGCCGGTGGTGGGGGGGGGGGGGGGGGGTAAGGGAAATTCAGCCACTGTCCGTGTGCACTTCTTTCGCTTTTCCTTGGTGCCTGGGAGTTGCGCTTCGCACCTGTGTCCACCTACCGGCCTGTGCTATCTTTTCGGCACAACCTAAGTCCGGCGAAGGATTGCACTGATTAAAATGCAGCTCAGGTTGCAAAGAGGTCGCGGGCTCCGCTATTTACACAGCCCGTGATGCTGATAATGGACATACACTCACACACGCGCGCACTGACTGCTGTGATCGATCGATAAAACTGCAACTGCACAGCACTGACAGCAAATCCCTGGTGCCTTCCCTCTCGTTCTCTCTTACTCGTTCGATCTTGTTCGTTCGCGTTGCTCAGCACCACGTTTTGTGCACAGCGCTGCCGCCGCCACCACCACCTCACACCACGTTGTCTAGTGTTCTCTTCGTTGCCTCCCTCCGTCTCTCCCTCTCCCGCACAGCATGGAACGTCGACCCGCGGCACCGCTTTCGTGGGTGAACAAACCGGACTGGCAGGCAGGCCTTACCGCGTGTGTTTTTTTCGTCCGATACACAGCCCGCGTGAGCGTTTGTGTGGTTAGGATGCCATGCGTTCGAGCTGCTGCTGCTGCCTGCTACTTGCCAAATGCACGAGGCACCAGAGCCGTCAAAAAAACCACGCGCTTGCTACGTTGAAACTGCCGCGCGCCACTGCTGTTCCTGCTGCTGCCGCGGTGTTTGCTGTTCGTAGTGGTGCTTACGCAGTTTTACGCACTGTACTCGCACCCCGAGAACAAAGCGAATCCTCCGGTAAGGTGGGGGGACGGGCGGACGCCTAGGGTTACACACGGGAGGCGCGTAGCTCGGGAGAGGGAGAGAGATAACGCACGAACGGTGCGGGCGCGACAGAAAGAGATAAGGCGTGTTTTGAAGAGAGCTGTGCGTTTAGTCAGCGTAAAAAGCGCGTCACTCCCCCGATTGGCACTTGCTGTTGTTGTTGTTGTTCTTACTGTTGCTGCCGCCGTTGTTGCTCTTCTTGGTTTTGTGTTCGATTTTTCCTCTTTTTCCTTTGCCGCTCCTATCGCAGAAAAGAAGAGGATCGAAGCACGCTTACGGGCGACCACGATGCTGGGATGGGCTGGAACAAACAAACAACTCCGATCGGGACGGCAAGCATCGGAGACGGGGTGGTGGGATTAAATGATGACGATGACCCGACCCGTGGGGGGGGAGGGGAAGAAGAGGCAGAAGAAAATACTGATGTACGCACACCCGCTCACAGACACACACACACGGGTATTCGGGATAGGGAGTGCGAGGAAAAAAAACAACGGGACCCAATGTCCGCCACCACTATAGCTGCCCTTCCCGCACGCTTCCCGAGGGCTGGCGAGTTGAATGCCTTATGCTGAGTACTGATGCGATGCTCGACCGCGTGGTTTTGTGGCTGATTTTGGAGCAGGCACACAATAAAGGGGTCACTTACACCCTTGCAGGCAGCGACCGACTGGGTGGTGGTGGTGGTATATTAGCGTTCAAATAAATACTATGACTAGAACGGTACACTGTGTGTAGGTAGCAGCTCTTCCCCGCGTTCTCACACTCTCTTTCTCGTTGCGACGCACACACACACACTAGAACGGACAGCGACGCCTACTTGGAGATGTAGCTGCACCGCGAACAATTTCTAAAACGTGCGGAAAAAGCAAACACACATGCACAAGCACATATACACACTATCGCTATTGTTTGTTGGGGGGTAATTGTTGCTGATTTCGGACCGTTGCTTGAAACGATATAAATATGTTGTACAGAAACGCACTGCAAGTACACACACACGTCGCACCGCGACTGACGCGCTCGGTTTGGGAAAAAGTCAAAGCCCGTGTGCCCTGCTAGCCGCAACAGAGACAAGCAAAACCTCGCGCTAGGGAACAGTCGGGAACGATTTTTTTTACTACAAAGCGTGCTGTGCGTCTGCATCCGCTAGACAGAGAGCGCACACAAGCACACGAGTGAGATGGAGAGTGAGCAAACCAGAGAGAGAGAGCCACACGCACACGCACACGGGAAAGCCAATGGATCGATAAACAGGGAACAGGGAAGGGTTGTTTTGATGGTTCTAGACAAAGGTTAAATTTTTAAAATCATTAAAAGGTTGTGTTGCTAAAATGTCTTTTAGCCCAGTGAAAGCAACCGGGATTCAAGAGAAAGGACAGAAAGAACGCGGGAGAGTACCGTTTAGTGTGCCTTTCTTGCTGTTGTTTTCGTTGCCCTTTGTTTGCGATGTGCACGCTATCTCCCTCTCGCTCGCTCGCTCTCGCTATTCTCACACAGCTGGGCATGAAGGGTACAAACACACACAAAAAAGGAATGGTAGAGCGAGAAAGAGCAATCGTACTCGCGCGTCTACTTGTACGATGATTTCAGCGCGGTGATGTAAGCCGGCACAGCTGTTTGCGAGAGCGAGACGCTCGCTAAGGTCGCTCGCGTACACGGGCGGGTGCGAAAGCGAGACCGCCACCCCCGGCCAACCGCGCGGGCTTTGTTTTTCCAAACAATCGCGTGCCGCAGCCGCCAGCCAGTTGAGTGGGAGAGTCGCGGGCTTTTCGCTCCGCACAGTTTTCCCCGGGCGGGCGTTTGCTCTCGTGCGCGCGCGTTGTGTCAGGGAAGAGGAAGTCGTGCTTTTGTTTCACTCCGTCCGCGTATGCGGCGTTTCTCGCTCGCACCGGTTGCATATCCAGCAGCGGCAAAAACAACAACTGCTTCCGCGAAACATCTGACATCTGTCAAATATGCGCATCGGAGAAAAAGCCGAAGGGGGGCGCAACACGCAATCCGCAAACCCGTTTTTGCGCAATCTCGGCGTCTTGCTTTGCTTTTGTTTTTCGATTTGTTTGTACCATTTCACCGTTGGCTTTTTCGAAAATTGAAATTATTTTATTTTGCAGAAAAACATAATTGCATCGGCATTTGTTGCTGGCATAACGGTCAGTTCCAGTGGGTGCTCGGCGAAAGGAAATGCAGCGGTGCGTATCCTCTGCAACAGAAATGCATAATTTGAAGTACGACAAGGTCGAGGAGGCGGTGGAAGAAGAGGGAGATGCTGGGAAGATCAAAACAGAAGCAAACTGACAGCTTTCAAACGACCCAAAACGTCAACAAACGAACTGTCGGTCGTCGAAAAGTAAAACAAACAGTTTGTTTTAGTGGATTTTTTTCTGGAATTGTTATACGTAGGTTGTTAGGGTAAAAAAGTTTGCATTGGTGGGGTTAAGGCTGCTTCCCAGCTGCAATGAGTGTGGACGAGCTGAATCAATCGATACTACAATACAAAGAGCAGGTATGGGATGAAATTGGCTCTGGAATAGGGCTGTTATTGTTGACTCATTTTCGTCCGATTTCAGCTGGAACAGATTGCACAAGCCCTACAGCTGACCAGGGATGAAACGGAACGAAGCGAGCTGAACAAACTCAAGTCCGATCTAATCGAGCTGCTCGAACTGACGGTGGAATCACTCGCAGCTACAAGCGATGACGACGACGCACCGGACACGGCTGGACGAGCACCCCCGGCAACTGCGGACAATCCGATCGACGATGAGTTTGCACTGTTTATGCGCGAAATCAAAGAGCTCCAAACGGAGGACTCAGCAGCTGGAGAGCAGGCGGGAGAGCAGGCAGCAACCGAACCGGAACGCAAGTCAAACGACGACGATGCCGACAACGACGACGATGCCGACGACGACCTAGATCTTGACGGGCTGGTCGGGAGCAAGTGTTCCGCACCGCACCTGCACACCTGGGGCTCGACCGCGTACCACAACGCGATGGTATGCAGCCTGGACGCGGACGATCTGGCCCACGCTACCGCCAAGGTGCTGTTCGCCAATCCAACCCACCGCGAGATGCTACCCTGCGCGTACTTTCTCGAGGGCGAGTGTCGCTTCACGGACGAAAAGTGTCGCTACTCGCACGGGGAAGTGGTCCGGTTGGATCAGTTGCGGGACTACCGCGCACCGCAGTTCGAGCGATTGCGCCGGGCAGGCAGCCGAGCGCTGGTCAAGCAACCCACACGCCTGTGGTGCAAGGGCACGGTGACGGAAGTGGACTTTGACGCGAAGCGCTGCAAAGTTCGGCTCGAGGAGGGCAAGCGCGAACAGCTGGAGGTACCGTTCGAAGATCTGCTACCGCTGGACGAGGACGAGGATGGGCAGGAAGCGGCGGAGGACAGCGAGTCGGACACCGATGGTGCCGGCGAGGAGGAAGCCGACGATGAAGCGCTGTGGAAAACGTTGCTGGTGGAGAAAAGTCTCTTCCATCCCGCACCCAACCGGCGGCTGGGCGAATGGGAAGAACACACGCGTGGTATCGGTTCGAAAATCATGCAAAAAATGGGCTACATCGTTGGCACCGGGCTGGGGCGGGAGGGTGAGGGCATCGTAGTGCCGGTAAGTGCGCAGGTGCTGCCGCAGGGCCGCTCCCTCGACTACTGTATGGAGCTGCGCGAACAATCGAACGGCGATAAGGATCTGTTCAGCGTGGAGAAGAAGCTGGTACAGCTGAAGCGGCAGGAGGCAAAGCGAGCCGCCAAGGATTATGAGCGCCAGCGGGCCCGCGAGAGCAAATCGAAGGATGTGTTCAGCTTCATCAACGAGCAGGTGTTTAGCGGTGCGGCTGGAGGCGAAAGCTCACGGCCGAACCGGAACCGACCGGGCGCACTGAGCAGACAGGAGCTGAAGGAGCATTCGTGCAAAAACCTCAACATTGCCAGCCTGAAGCTGTCGGAAGAGATACGCCGAACGGAGGCGGATGTGGAGCAGTTGAAGATAGCGCTCACGAGACACCGGGCCGGTACGCCCGCGGCAGACAATCTGCTGCGCCAGATCGATGCCAAGCGGGGGGAAATTTCGCGCATGCAGGCATCGGAGGGTAACATCTCGCGGGAGCAGCAGCTGCGCAGTGACAAGAAAAAGTTGACGATATTTTAAGTGAAAGCGGGAAGGTAGAAAATGCAATAAGAATTAAGTGTAGTGTTAAGCGAGAACGCACTATGGCAAGCCCTCATAATAAACCTCATGCATCAACATGTTCATACCATCTGCATATATATGAGCAACTTTTACTTAACTAACAAACGCACGCACACTTTCGCTCTATTTCCTTGGGAATGTCCTTGGCACCATCGACTACTGGCCGCCGGCCCGTTCCAGTGCCGCTTTGGTTTCGCGCTTGATCGTTTGCGCAATTATCCGCAGCACGTGCGGATCGGTTATCTGTTCGCACAGCTGCTGATAGCACCCGTTCATGATGTCTTTCACCAGGGAAGCGTCCGTTGCCGCTGGGCGATACTGTGCCGCCTGCTTCAGTTCATCACATTCTCGCTGCAGCTGGTCCAGCTGCTGGCGCCACGATTCCGAACGTTGATGTTCCTGCTCCAACTGTTCTTTGAAACGCGTCCGGTCATGCCGTGCTTCTGCCAGCTGTTCCCGGGCTGCGTTCATTTCTTTGGTCGTATCTTCAGTGGTTAGTTTTTCCTCTGCAAGCTGTTTTTCAAGCGCATCGAGCGTTGCTTTCTGCCGTGCCAACTCCGCATTGCTTGCTTCGAGCTGTAACTCCAAACGGCGGATGGTTTCCTTGTGGTGACGTTCCTGCTCTTCAAGCGTTTTGATTTGTTGCTCCAGCTTGGCGTTTGTCTCTCGCGTTCCGTCCCTTTCCGCTGCTTCTAGCGTGCGCACCTTGCTTTTCAGCGCATGATTGGTACGCTTCAGCTCGAGCAGCTTCTCTTCCAGCTCGAGCACTTCGGCATCCTTGTCGGCTACGCTCTGGGGACGCTCCGACGAACCCGACGACCCTCCCTGGTGCAGGTTAAGCAAATCGATCCGATCGAGCACACGGTCAAGCTTCGATTCCAGCTTTGTCAGATTCATGCGCATTTCCGTGTTTTGCATGCGGTTTTCGCTCATAATCAAGTTAAAATTCACATCCGCCATCGTCGTGCCATTCCCCTGACCTGTGACGGTCCCACCGTGGCCCGCTGGGACCATTCCAGCCAGCGGAACCATCTGCATACTGACCGCCGACGGGTAGTTGGGCCGTCGGATCGGTCGCGTCGTAATGGTCTCAATCTTCGAGTCGGACGTATCGGACGAATCGGACCCGGGTGCGGTCGTGGGAATCGGGGGCGGTTTCACCTTCTCCGGCAGGGGCATCGCTTGCCCACCCATCCGTGCCATGCGTGCCGCCAGCTCGGACCGTTTGCTGTTCGGCGGTGCGGGCGGATCCCGTTCCACCTCCGACAGTGGTTCCTCCACGATTGGTTCACGTTCCACGCAGCACCACGATTCGATCGCAGCAAGCAACGCCTGTCGCTCGGTTTCGGCTTCGATCAGCACGCTCCAAAACTCGTTCGAATCATCCGCCCGGAACTGGAGATAGTTCTGTTTGAGGAAAAGCTTCGTGTCGGGGGACAGTGTCACCGTGGCCAGTACATCCGTCTTCGTGCGGTATAGCAGCAATCGATGACCGGCGGAGGAGTTGAGCAACGCAAGTCCCACGCTGCCCAGGTAAACATTGTCACGATCAACGCTGGGGCAGAGTGAGATGAGACATAAATTTTGCGTTCATTGAGAAGTGTAGGTATCGCAGAAATGTTTACTTACAGCTTATAGGCCGAAACGACCGATGCCCGTACGATGGTCCATTCCGGAGGAGCTTTGGACGACTCTTCCGCCGTCTCGTCTTCGGCCGGTTCGGCGGGAACGTATCGGAAATTGGATGGACCGTAGCGATCGGAGATTTTGACCGGCTTCGGTGCCGCGGAAACGCTCGCACGCTCGCTACTACCTACGCTAGCAGTGCCTTTGGGCGTGAAGCCAAACAGTTTGGCCAGTGTGGAACTGTGCGAATTAACAGGATTAGTCATCGGTCCGTGGTTTGCTTTCTTACCAGCTCTGCTCCACTTACTTGGCGCTGTTGGAGGGCGTTGGTTTGAAGAATTCTTCGTCATCGGATTCATGGTCCCCGCCTCGCCCAACGTCACCAAACATTGAGGCAGTGGATAAATCGAGGAAAAATAGAGCGATAGAGCGTTATTTAGCGTTATTTGTGGTGCAGTGGAGTAATCGTTTGTTTTGATTGCTTTCTGTTAGACAACAACAACACATGACGTATCGAAACGGTGCAGCACAGGGTGGCACAAACAGCATTAGGCAAATTCAATCGAAACACTCCAAAAGGAGAGTAAAATAGATACGTTAAACAGAATTTTAATTAAAATTGTGATCGGAGCTTATTTTTCTGCTAAAATTGATTAGAAATGTGTTAAATCAACCAAAAAATAAACAACGAAAAGCAATTGCCAGCACCGAGTGACAGCATGCGCATGCTGTCTCTTTTGACACGTTGCGGAAGCAAAACAAACATGTCAGCTGATAGGCTGTCGCTCGCCGTTGTTCACCATACAGAAAGGGGCATTTTGTTTTCTCCATTTTATCGAAACAAAGCTGTACAGCTTGACGGTTTATTAGCTTTGTAATACGGTATCGGGTTTGAGAGTTTTCTTTCTATATTCCCACAAACACACATTCCCTCGAATCAGTCACACCGAACGCGTTCGAATAGCAACATTTGCTTCGACAGCTCTTCTACACGCACACAACCATACCGTTCCATACCACTATTAGACACCTCCCCTACCCCGCCATCCAACCTGTTGGTCAATCAAACACCATCATCATCAATCGCTTGCGGGGTTCGCTCGATCGTGCTCATAACTACCCATTCCTCCACAGCAGGCAGCTCGTTCGCTTGCCGTGTTCTACAAAATATAACAATCCACCGGAGAGCTCCCCGAGACAGCAGCAATGGCCCCGACGGAACTGCAGCAGTACAGCTTGGCGCAGGTAGCCGAACACAACAAACCGAACGACGTGTGGATGGTCATTCACGATAAGGTGTACGATGTGACCAAATTTCTTGCCGAGGTAATATTGATACGCTGTTTTCTTCTATATTGTACACTGTTATCTTACGCTGGAAGTAAAACTACTTATCGCTGTACGCTCTTCTGTTCGTTTGCTGTGTAGCATCCCGGTGGCGAGGAGGTGCTGATCGAGTTTGCTGGCAAGGAGGCGACGGCCGACTTTGATGACGTTGGACACAGCACGGACGCGAAGTAGGTTAAGTAGAAGACGGTGCGGCTCCAGACGGTTGTTTCGATTTCACATGGCGCGCTTAGATGGATTGACCCTTTCACTCGCCAATCGGTGCCAGGGCCGTCTGTGTCATGTGGATCGAACCAAAAAAAAAAGCCACACACCGTTGCATGATTTCAGCACGATTTCGCTAACACCACTGCTTTGCTTGCTTTATGCTTTCAGAGAACAAATGAAGCAATTCCTGGTGGGTGAAATTATTGAAGCGGAACGGAAAAAGAAGGTTACCACTGGGTAAGTAAAAAGTGAAAAGGAAAAACCAACCGTATTGGCGGAAAATGTTGCAGTTTGCACTTTTCTTTGTTTTCCTGCAACGTGGGGGGGAAACGTGTGTGACTCACTGTGCCACACGATGCTGTGCGGTGGTGCTGTGGCTGTGTCACCAATGGTGGTGGTGGGGCACCCTCAATTCACCCTTACCCTTTCTTCCACTCATGTATCCACTGTGTATCGTTTTATTTCTTTCTTCTTCTTTTTATTTGGCCAAGTAGACAAACTGATCCCTCGAACGCCGCCGCCTCCTCCTGGTTTGGATCGATAAAGGCGAAGCTTTTCGGTTGATCCCCCCTCCCCCCGTCCGCGACACACGAATTGCTGTCCTCGCTGGTGTGTTCCTATTTGTACATTTCATCTTTAAACTCCCGTCCTCTGCACACACACAGACACAAACACCCCAAACCCTAAGAAAAGGGGGGGAGAAAGAACCGTGCAGCATGGGAGGGGACAACGTTTTAGCATAATTTTAGTACACATACACAACACACACACAATTGGTGCTGGTAGTCGAATTCGCGTCGATTCGGTTCGATTAATCTCTTTTCGGTTCTGGAAGCACATTCCCATCACTTGGCTGTTATGTGTGTTAGGTTTTAAACGACGGGAGTGAAGGCGTGCAAAGTACTTTATTATGTGTTTTTTTTTATTATTATAATTTTGCTCAAAAATCGAATAAAAAATGACTGAGACAAAGAAGAAAGGACGAGGACGGTGGAAGCAGGTCCGTCCCTCTGTTTTAGTTCTTTATAAGCTTTTATTTATTTTTTTCCATTTCATTCCGGAATGCCAATTTCTGTCGATCCTTCACCGTCGTCGAGCTCTGATGATAGGAATCACGTGGCGGTGGTGCTTAGTCCCCCCCCCAAAAAATACTATATTTTAAATATAGTTTATTTTTTGCTGCACCATAATTTACAGCACGCGCCTCTTTATCAGTTACATGTGATAAGTGACGATTAGGAGTGTGAGCAATCTCGAACGCGCATTGCATTCATCGTCTACATCCGCATCGCAGTTCATACCAGCGTTCTCTAGGGGCGATTCTCAACTCTAGGGGCGGTAGTAGTAGTAGTATACCGCGATCGTTTAATCTCGTTTCTGCGTTACATTCCTTTGCTACCTGTTACCACCACCACGTGTTCTCTTATCGCGGTTCAATTGGTCCCAGAGCTCTCGGGATTGCCTGTAAACTTGAGCTGAAAAACAAGGGAACAGAAAACAATCAATACTGTACAGTCCATTACTTATGGTTTGTTTACAATTTTCGTTTTCCAACCGTTTCCGTTGCAGCTTAACGATAAACAAGCGAGCGGCCCTGATTGCCGGGTCAGCCATGGCCATCGGTGCCGGGTTGGCGCTGATCTTCAAAGCGGGCAGCAAGAAGTAGACCACCGATCCACCCTTCGACCCTTCGACCCCTTTCGGACTGGTGCGCGCGTCCCGGGATTTCGACATTTCATCATTCCACGAGCTCGTCGTACGTCGGAACGGACACTTATCATGCAATTGTTGTGGTGGTAGGTGGTAGGCGCCTGAGATTGATAGGTCTGTTCAATCATCCACATTCACAGATGCACTTCCCATCCCGATATGGGAGCAGCGCGCGTGTTTTAGTATTTTTACTCCGTGTGCCTATGGGGATTATTGGCGAACAGAGGCGAAAATCCGCTATTTCGCTGTTTGAGAACAATAAAATGTACTGCGTTATTTAGTGTTGCTGTAGAGGGTGAACGAGTTTAGCGAAATAAATACAATTGGTATCGTTTTAGTTGAAGCATCGTTTCTTTCCTCATTAAATCGAAAAGCGCCCGAACACACACTTTTCTTTGCATATGTTTTAAATTTATTTTTACACTTTCATACAACTTTTTTCGCCCGTGAGCTTTTGTGAGCTTAATTTTAATCGGCATCTTTTTCAGTAGTATCGTTACACCTCAATGGTACAGAGGCAGGCAGTAGAGTGAAGACACATTTTTCTTCCTTACATGTATTAGCACTTACACACGTTTATATGGGGTTTGTTGTGTTCGAGAGACGGCAGTCCTACTACTGGCTAAACTAGCAAACACACAGCAACACAGTGCATGTTTGGTGTGTTGTTGCCCCTTCGAAGCCTTACATGAGGTGTTCTCCAATTGGGAAGGAACTCTAGATTGCATTTTTTGACAGTAAAACCTCTGCACAGGTGTTCCCCTTTCAAGCGGAGAGGCAATCGATACACGTATAGCTTCGGTATCCTCCTGAACTTAATTTGGAAACAAACACAGTTTATAGAATTTCAATCACACTCGCAAAATCAGCTCACTTACTTCACTACCGATGACTACAAACTAATTTGCAAATATAAATAAATACATCCTCTACGGGGGAGGGGGGGTTTGAATTTTCCAATCAGTTTTCCCATGTTTGACCAGCGTTAAGGATTATGAGTTTTAAACGCGTACAATGCAAAACTTTTGCAATTAAATGCCGCAATCGCTCCGTACAAACCCGCGAAGGGTTTCATTCTTGCCTTGAAAGATACAGTACGCTCTCTTCCATCCCCCCTTCGTCTACCAAGGAAGCAAGGTCGCATTGGCTCACCAAACCAAAGGGGAGGGGGTGGGAGAAGCCGTAGCAAAGTGGTGAATGATTGATTATGCGCCTTAATCATTTATTCCTATGCAATTTGAACACAGTCGCGTGCACGCATGCTTTTTCAGCACGCATACTGACCGCAAAAAAACAGACAAAAAAAAATGTAGGGCCTATCTAAACCTAACCCTAAACTAAAGCTAATTACACTGCAAAAAAACGCGCAATGACAAAACACTCAATGCGCTGGAAAAACTTATTTAACACTATTCAATCCCAAAAAAAAAAATGAAAAGAAAAAAAAAACAAAAAAAGTCGATGCGACCGTGCTGCATTAAAGAAATGATGCATCATAAACTATATACCCCCCTTTTCCATCGAACAGCAACACCCGCGTTTTGGGTATCGAGGTGTGATGCTGCTCCGAACGAACAGAAAGGGATTGTGGCGATTTCACTGCATTAATCACTAAGAATGCAAAGAAAGTATAACAAAAATATTTTACAAGAATTAAAAAAAAAAGAAAAGCGTAGCAAAACAATAAAGAAACCTTAATTATGTGTTGTTTCGCTAATAGACGCGCAAGTTTCGTTGCTACTGCATAATGCTGTGATTATCCCGATTTTCTTCTTGCATTGGAAAAAGCGGGGGAAAACTAGCTTAAAACAACAAAAAATTACGAAAGATTTGTGGGTAGTAGTGCAAAAAAACAGGAAAGAAAATATATATAGAATATAAAATATTCCTATAGCAAAAAGGAAAAACCACACACATACACGCATTCGCTTAAAATCGCTATACGCTTCGATGCTAGACACTATGTACAGATATCCTTTTCCCGTCCGCGGGCTTTGCGCGAGCTCCGCAACGGTTTTACCGAATGTTGGTGAACAGATTCAGCACGCTCTTGTTTTCCTTCTGTGACCGTGCCTTGCTGAAGACGTTCCAGAAGCGCAGCGTTTCGTCCCCTGCCCCCGTCACGATCGCTTCACCGTCGGGGCTGAGGGCGAGGTAGAGCACGCGGTACGAGTGGCCCGTCAGCTTGGCCACCTGCGTCAGCGACGGGTACTTCCACACGAGTATCTGGTTCTGGGAGTAGCCGTGCGTGGACACGAGCTCGGACGAGTGCTTGGACCAGGCCAGATTGCACACCTGCGAACCGGTGTCGACGCACTGCATCGGCTGGCCGGTGAGCGTGTTCCAGAAGCGTATGCACCGGTCGGCCGTACCGCCACCGCTCGCTAGCAGGCCGTGATGGTGCGGCGACCAGGCGATCGCTTTCACCGCCGCCATATGCTCCGAGTACGAGTGGACCGGCGTGGAGGAGTGCTGGTTCCACACGTACAGCCGGTTGTCGTTGCCCCCGCTCGCCAGGTACTGGTTGTCCGGGGACCATTTCAACCCGCACACCTCCTGCCGGTGGCCGGCCAGCCTTCGCTCGGGGACCTGCGACGGGGTGCGCGTGTCCCGCTGCATGATCAGACGGTCCCTAGACCCGCTCGATAGGACGTCCCCGTTCCAGGCGAGGGCTCCGACGCGTGCCGAGTGGCCTTGCAGTTTGTTCACCTAAAGGGGGAAAGGAAGGAAAAAATGAGCAAAAGTCGGGAGATTAGCAATTGGAGAAATAGTTATAAAAACAGACACAAAAAATGCCTCGTAAAACGTTTAGCCGGGACAGAGCAATGGGGAAACCCGCCTATAAGTGGTCTCAACAATCACGTGCGTTTGTCATTTAGTTCGCAAAAATAAAACAAAAAACACACACACACTTATCCTACGCACCCGCGTTAGTGGGTCACGCACTTTCCGGAACTGGCCAAAGACATGTGCAAAAAAAAAAAAACGAACCCAGTGTGCAAAAACAAAACAAAGAACACATTCACAGTGAGCGAGCGAGCGACTGAGGTGATGCTGATGGATTATAAAATTCATGTCACGCCACCATGACGCGTTGCGTATGCGTGGGGAGGACATCGGATGCGTGCCGTGGAAGTTCGGGGTCATGTTTGCAAATTTTTGCGCCCGCTTTTGCGCAGAGAAACGCTTTCTAACGGTGGAAGTGACGGAAACGGACTCGCGAGAGTATTGTTTCCTTTTAGTGCGAATTTCTACACACTGCCGTTGGGAATTGTGCGTGAGCTTATGGGACACAGGCGTAGGTTTTGTTTGCTTAGCGAAGATCCAAAGTGGCAGGTGCGGGGCGGTGGTGGTGGTGTGGATTCTTTCCACCAATTTCAGCCGTGCCGTCTTGCTGTTGGATTTGAATTTCGCAAACCTTTTCTGCACAATCGTGACCATCGGCGGTGTGTGTATTTGTTTTCCGGGTGGTTCAGGCGGGTGTGACGGCAATACGGTAGTGAAAGGTGGTCCTCTGTTTGCAAATTTTGGCAACTTTTCTCAACTTTCCATTTCAATGGACGGTTGAAAAGTGGGATAGGATTGTTTTCTAGGATGCAAAACCGCACCTTTTAACTGGGTGTTAACTGGTTCGTTAAACTTTAAAAGAAGGAAGTGAGCAATGGATGCATTTCTCCTAGCCGATAACTCATTATCTAAAACATCCTCCTGTATGCGATTCGGCAACCTGAGGGCAATGTACCAAATGACCGCTGGTACTAAAGCTGCCAGCTCACATCCACTAGTTTCCCCCGAGAAATGGGTTAGCAAGGTGGATGGTTGGATGATTAACGCTCACGTAAACCATGTTTTTACACGTACGGTCAAGAAATCTAACACTCCCGCGAATGAATCACGCGCTTCTAGCGAAACCGGACTGTACAAGAAGTAGCGGAGCAGCGGGTCAATTGTAGCAGGAAAAAGAACGAATTTACACACACACGGCGTCCTGTATTTACTTGACGTGCTTTAATACTTTTTCGTAGTTTTTTTTCTGTTCACCCCCACTACCTAAGCGAGAACCGGTAAAATGCGCTCGTAAAAGCGCACCGCGTCTCGCCCATCTTAACGATGCTAAAAGGTTCGGCATGCAACAGTCAAGTGCAATAAATATAATGTGCTTCCCCCGTCCGACGACACAGGGTTTGTTGGCACAGGGCAAACAGCAGGCCGCAGTCAAGAGATGCTCCCGCTTGCCAATTGTCTCGTGAAGTATGTCTTTGCAACAAAAAAACGCGGATTCCACACCGTGCCAGTGATGGACAGTAGTAGTAACCGGCGAACGGCGAAACCCGAAACGAAACGGGCAAAAACCCCGTGCGACAGTCGGACCCCGCCGGGTCGTGTGCTGCTCTCAACCGTGAAGTGGTTCTGCAAATAAAGATCAATTAAAGATTCATCTCGCGGGATGAAGAAAGTGTCCCCCCATCCGACCACCTGCCCTCCCGAGTGTTTTAAAAATTGCGGAGATGATGTATATGTCTTCATCTTCGCTAAACACAAACACACAGCGCTGGTTGTTGCTCTGCAAAATGGGGGGGGGGGGGGGGGGGATGATGCACTTAAACAAATGTTCTTTGCCATGACACAACAACATGCCCCCCCGAATAGCAAACAAACGGCTCAACCACAGTTGTGCAACCGATACAGAAGCAAGTGGACCGAGGATTAAAGCTTCCGCGGTTGCCGCCACTGTCACGGGGAACAACAAAAACAGCCAAACGGACAACCCAACCACAGATTGCCTAATTGTATTTGCGAACTACTTTACATGTGATTGGCCTCCTCCACGCGCACCGCTAAAACCACGGTTGTTCTCTGTGTGCTGGTTGATTGACCCCGGCGGTGCTGCTGCTTCTTACCTGTTTGCTAGCGGCTACATCCCAAACGGTGACGTATCCGTGCTGCGTTCCTACCGCTAGCTGATGGCCCCGTTCGCTCCACGAGACGGACGTGATCGTGTTGGAATCGGAGCTGAGATCGCACAGCCGCGTCACCTACAAAGGACAAGCGGATGGACAACAAGAAAATACGTGTGTCAGTAATGGATGATTCGCTGGCACGGAAAGTCCCCAACCATGCTCTCTCTCACCTGGCTGGTGCATGCACTCCAGAGGTAAACGCAGCTGCCCAGCCCAACGGCCAGCACATTCTGGGCGGACCAGTCGACGAGGTTGAGATAGAAGTCGTCCTGCAGTTCCGGCGCGTCCAGCACTTTGAACGGGATTTTGGAGATTTTGCGCGTCGCCTTCCGGGGCGAACGGAGCAGCTTCTGGCTTTTGATGCTGACGGGCGACAGCGAGTACGGGCATTGTTCGTTGTAGTCCTGTGCAGAAGAAGAAAAAGAGAAGAGCAATGGTTAGGATTAAGAAAGAAAGAATAGGGTGAAAGTGTTATGAGCGATATATTAAGTTAAATTAGGTCCCCGGCGTTCAGACATTATTTATTATTTATCCACACACGAGACACACGATAAAAGAAGGTCCTAATTCGGTGCTCTGGCCACAATACCCGTCGTCGCATAATACCGGCGGAGACACATAATTCCAATTTGATGGCGACTGTTCACTACCATCCATTTCAGTCCATCAAAAACCCGTTACCGGAACACAATGTGCATGCACTCCTCCTTTGCGTGTGGCTTTTGAGCATCGTCTGCAATTTATGGTTGCACCAATCTTTGCTCTCGTATCCAGAGCAGAAAATTGACACATCTTTTCACAGCTTTTGATCGCTTCATTCCGACACAATTGATTGGGCAGAATTGCAGAAAGAACCTTACTCTAAGGGCGCAGGCAAAAGCAAGCCAAGTTAGCTCACTAAACATTCATCAATTCATCAGAGTGCATTATGGCAACAACGCAGCAGTTGCTGAAAACGGCTCCCAAAAGGTTAAGGCTTTGATGCTTTGGTGTTGTTCATGCATTGAACCACATTTGCGAGGCAATGATTGCATATTTGCAGCGCACCTTTGCGTCATTGGCATATAGTTGCTTATGCGGATGCGTCGCCATCCGGTGTAGAAATAAGGCTGGTCGTCGTTTTCGTTAATGGTTCGCTCTGACCGTGCAACTGCCGTGGGGATGTGTATGCAAATAGACCGCGCAAAATGCATTCGTCGCTTCTGTCCACCGACCCTCGGGCATCGCCATTTTACCTGTGTCCCGTTCCATACCCCTCGCCGGCACTCGTCGTCTAGACTAACGTGATTTGGTCGTGATTTTGCAAATAGGTGCAAACAAATTTATGACCAATTTGAATCTCCATCCCCGCAAGCACCGTATCGCGCAGTATATATCGTCTAATTAGCCTGACCGACATACAAAACCTTCAAGCGTAATGCATTCGATGCATCTAAAAGCTTAAACCCACTCAGACAAATAATGCTCAGAAGAGCAGACAAGAGCGTAATTCTTATCAATCCATCCTGGCCAAAATAAAAGATTAGCTGCTCGTTAAAAATTATACACCGTTTAATGGCACGACACTGCTGCAGTGTTTTGGGGTGCGCTCCTCGGGAAAGATCTCTATCCTTATCGGCGGGTAGCGCGATAGAGAACGTAGCCCGAAGCCAAACGAGCAAAACATTGCAATTACGCGCGGTTCACCGTGGTTGGACGTTAGTATTCCGCGACCGTTTAGATTGTGTGTGTGCGGCGGCACGCGCATCGCAAGCAACTGAACCGCTCGATGAAACTACCAGATAAGTGCGATCGTCATCATCACGGGGATGCAGCGGGCATTAGGATGCATTACTGCCTGTTTGTGGTGTGGTGCGTGATGCGTTCGTAGTTTACAGCCCCGATAACGAACGCAGAAAGACAATCAACAAACCACTCCGGCGAACGGCGCATCCGTTAATGTCGGACCGGGGCTTGGCGGGGTGTCGTCTTCTCATTACACTCTGTTCACGGCTAATCAATTTTTCTTCCATCCATCCACCACACTACTGCATAAAAGTGAAACGATCTTGAAAGCGCGCAAAAAAACACAGAAACGGGAGAAATAAGGTTGAAAAAGGCCTCCCAAACAGTCCGAACGGCTGGCGGAAGGATTGATGGACCATGACCAAACCTAATGTGCGATGCACGCTATGACGCGTTATAAGTGAAGGAAACACCGCAGAAGCACCCCGCGATCAGCCGGGAAACGGGAGCCAATAACCGATATTTGAACGAGTTCTTCAAGCTGCGTGTCTCTGCCGCCTCTTGGGAAGAGGCAGAAGATCTGATTCCCATTTAGTGAGAGACACACTTTACACTTTCAGTTTTCGGTGGCGAGACGGTCCATTAGAACGTCGTCAATTAGTAGCAGCAGGCGCGACCGATCGTCGTTGTGTACAAACTTTTCCACGAAAGTTTTCTTCACCTCTTCGTGTCTTGGCGGCCAAATCAGCACTGGAAAACTGACACCACGCGGGGAATGGAACAGTCAGGGTGGTGCACCCCACGATCGAGTTGCACACCGGGCAGCATAAAATCATATTGCAACAGTCGACCGAATTTTATTTGCAAGGTTTAGAACCCTTCCCCTTTGCACTAGGGGTGCTACAGAAGCAAGGAAGGGTAGGGGGGGGGGGGGGGGAAGAAGCACCGGCGAGGAAGGAAATCCATTGCATCACAACGGGCGCACGACCGATCCGGTCAGTCACCGGAATAATAAAATAAAAAAGGCGCTCACACACACACCACAGGCGGCCAGTACGCTTCGTACACCACCGTGGCCGTTGTTGGCTTCAGTTTGATGTGCTGGAGTTTTGTCCACAGCTGTAATGGATATAATTAAGGCATCAAACACACACACACACACACACACACGCCAGTCTTTTTGGACTTTGGAGGACCATTGGCCATTGACTTCAACCACAAGCAGGCAGCCAGGCAGGCAACCATTCAAATGAAACACACTCCAACGAACAAAACCTCTCCTTGGTGACCGATCGTAGACCGAATTCCAAGCTTTCTTTTTTTGCAGAGCAACCTTTGCCTCTTTTTGGTAAGGCGGACACACAGCCCCACACAGGAAAGGAGGTGCCATTCGACCTGCCGGGGTGCCGATTTTAAAAAACAAATATAAAGTGCAACACGTGACTGGGTGATTGTAGAGGTCGATCAGTAGTGAAGGTTTCGGGGGAAGGGGAGGAGATGTGCAAGTGGAATGGATTGAACAGGATTGCATTTATTTCGTTGGAGTTTGCAATTTTTCGCTGCAGTTCGCTGCCGCCATTTTGTGCTGCGTTTATGTAAAGTTATAAGCGCAGTTGAGTTAAAATTTGAAGAGCTTGAGACGATTTTAAACAAAATCCAATCGATAAGTGCTTCGTTCGAACTTGCCCTGTGGTTTGTTGAGTAGATGCACCGGTTTGTGCAAGGCCGGACGTGTTGAATTCTCATCTAGACCGTTGACTCCCCGATATTCTAACAGTTTTTCTACATGGTGAAATTGAGCATTATTCGTTTTAAATGGTTAAAGACGTTGCATGACACCATGTGTCCCATCATCATCCCCATTTGTGGTTTGCTTGCTTGCCTACTTCTATATTGAAATGCATTACACACCACGCGCGCCCTCGATCTCATTATCACCTCATCATGCATGCACACTTAGAAAGAAAAACAGTCACCCACCAACGTCACCACCGTTCTGAGGACTTTAACCCCTTCATTAATGAGTCCGTCGTCTGGTACGTACTGCACATTATTCTTACTACACACTAAAGCCTGTCTAGCACACAAACACACAGTTTTGCTGCCTTTTCAGCACACATAAATCACCGATCACCTAATGAGAGAAGAGTTGCTGGCTAAAATGGGCTAGCCGGGCGGAATACAAAATTAGGTCGGTGCAAAATAGCGTTCCAGCGCTGCAAGGAAAAGTACACACCCAATGTACACTCAATTCTATTCTTAAAAAACACACACAAGCCAGTAATGATAAAAATGGTAAAAAAAAACCATTGATGACAGTACTTGACGTGTTGTGGGCTCTCCAGTGCACGATGGTTTCTCAAGAGCAGCAACCAACCCGGTTAAAATGCGCCACCACCAACGCGCGCGATTTAAATGAGTTGAAATAAGCCACCACCAGCAAAAAAAAAGTATGGTTTTCACCTCTTTCTTTATTTTTAAAGTCATTCTTTCAAAGTTCCTCCCTCACACACGACAGTAAAAAGCTCGCGAAATTACACGAATAAATTACCGAATCGAGCGCGCTAATGCAAAAGGAAGCGTTGAGCTGATGGTGTCAGCCGCGTCAGTGCAGCGTGAAATGATCGCTTTAAAATACGGTTCGGCGACGATTTTGGGTTGCTTTTGTTTTTGCTTATTTTTTTTTTTGTGTTTTTGTCAACTCTACCATGCAGTTGTTCCCATAAAAAACCCACACTTCAACCCACCACCAGTTGCCAGCTTTTTTCACCTGGTTCACAGCTTTTTGGTGCTAGAATTAAATGCGATCGGTCTTGTTTGCAGCGATCGTGCAAAACAAAACAAAAAAATGATGTGCTGCCACCATGAAACGTGGCGTTTAGTGTGGATTTGTGTGCTGAAAGTGTACACAGGATTTTGCAAATTGTTGCAAATTAAATTGCTTGCTAAACACAACATCGAGGCGAACACATCGACATTGGGCGTCGTGCAAATACTACTACCAAGAAAAAGGTTCGCATCCGCAAGGGAGTTGGATGCATAAATAATTAAACGGTGACGTTCCGATCGAAATACCCTAAGGGACAGTCGGAAAGCAACATAACCAGGGGCTTTACTGGGGGATACTGAATCGACCCGTTCCTCTTATCAGAGCTTGCAATAGGCAAACAACAATTTGTCTTGTGATGCACCAATCAACCAACAAATGATTCATGTGTGAGCCAATTTTCGAAACTCTGAAATGGTCCCATCAATATGTTACTAAACGAATGATGAATCGTTTGTTGAACTTCCTGAGCGGAATGGGAAATCGTCCGCAAACAGTCCTCCACAAAACACAGCCCCAGCCCCAGACTACTGCTGCTGGTCTAACGGATTTTATTTGCCTGCGGTTTTAATTCGCTGCAATATAAAATACATTTTTTACGATTATTCTGCACTTCAGGTCAAAACAGCCGTTGAACCTTACGAGTCGTGGCCATTTTTTTTTTGTTTGGTTGTTGGTTGGTTGTTGGTTTGCAACATGCATTGCACTTTCCATGCAAATATAGGATCGTGAATGCGCGCATGTCTGTGTGTCTGTTTTCATCTTACTCTGTGCCATTTCTTCAAGTGCAGCATTTTTTTTTGTTGCTTGCATCGGTAAGGAAACGCGAAGAGGGAACACGGGTTGTGGTGGTCAAGATAAGGAAAGAATCACGGCATATTGCACACCACGGGCACACGCAGCAACACAACACACGTTGCGGGATTATTTCTTTACGCACTCAGGTTTTTTTTTGTTCAACTTGCCGCCGCCGAACCCCAACGAGGGACGACGGTTGATAATGGTGTGGGGAGCCGCCATACCAGCACGATCACCACTTATCGCGCTATTTATTTTATGATGATTTCTTGCCCATTTCCCTCCCCATGCTTCGCCCCCCACACAAGCTAAAGAGAGGAGCTTAACTGTCTTGAGTTTTTTTTTATTTGCATTTATTTGCAATCCATTGCAGTGCGTTCGCGTATGATATGGAGCGACTTTCCTGTGTGCAACCGAAACGACAACACTACTACTACAGTTAGCGTCTGTCTGTGAAGGGCTGCACCTCACTGACCATTGCTTTCTCAAGTGCATAAAATCTTTCTCGAACACTGCGGCAAAATGCATATGCACATGCACCGGAACCGCGAAACTGCGAGCCATTGCGAGCCGTTAACCATATGTCTACCCATTTTTCCACCACAGAGAGTGGCGCTGGTTTTACTTATTCACACCTCTTCTTTTTTTTTTGGCGTGTTGCATGAGATGCAACGGTGCATTTGTTTTGCTGCTGCATTTTGCGGTCAGTTTGGAAAGCATACCTTGGGGAGTACCGGGAACGAGGGGAAAAAACGGGAGCAGTAACTAATGCTGTTGACCGTTACACCATTGTGCAATCGGAATTGGAAGATAATCGTTTTCGTTTCTGCCTAACTATGCGTGTTCTAAAATGTTAAGCAATCAGTGTCATAAGCTGACCCAAAGCAAAATACGCCCTTCCCACCGACCGAGATGGAAGAACTAACTAAAATCACACAAAATAGAAACAGTTTAGGATAGCATCACCGCCACATGGTTGTGGGATAAACCACATGAGTTTGTGTTTGATAATGGATACTGGAAAAAAAATCTCACGCCCCTCTTAAAGCGCTTATCAATCGTAGCCCTTATCTAAGTAGCTCATTTGCTTCCCACAAACAATCGCCCGTCGCATGGTTTGTTGTTTGGAAATGGGAATTTACGATTGAAATTTACTTTTGCTATTGCTAATAAAGCAGCACACATTATTAATATGAGCATCATGTCGCCAGACAGTATGGATTAAAAGCAATAAAACATTGACTTTAAAATACGACCCCGGAATCCAATTGGATCCAAAAAAGTAATAAATACATAGCTCCCGGCGGTAAGAAAATCGCAATATTACGAACAACTCATCCTCTTATCATAATAAGGACAACCGAAAATAAGCGGTGCCATTCCAAAACGTGGTACAAATTTGTAACCAACTTTAATTACCCTCAGCAATCGCAAACCTTTGCACTTCTCGTTTGGAGGTTTCTGTCTCTGGAAGTAATAACCATTACCCAGAGTGGTGCTTCTCCAGCATGAAACTCATTGCCACACTGCTCGGTTCAACGATAATGGGCCGTCCGTTCAACACACACTGCCGCCGCACAAAGACGGGCGGTGGCTGTAACGGCGACGGACGGACAAGATTTTGCGAATTTATTGGAGACTTTCGCTGAACGCGTCCCATCAACTGTGTGTGTAACGATGATTGTGGTGGTCCGGCCCTCTCGTTCGGCAAGCACGCACGCCTCTCTGCTGCCAAATCGGAAGCAATCGAGTATAATAAGGTCACCCCGACGCCGCCTCGCGCACCGATACGGTTCGGTAGCTTAGTTCGCCCGGGGCGGCAGCATTGCGAATCCCTCTTGCGCAGAAGGGCACACACACACGCGCGGAGCAATTACGCACCTTACCTTTCCAATGGTTATCAGTGAGCAAACGATCAGTGATCGAGTGGCAAAACACAGTGCGTACTGTAGTGCTGGGTTCAATAAAGTAATTTAACTTCGAAACCAGTGCTGCCTCATAGGGCGCGCGTACGAGGAGTTCTGGGCAGTAGTACCTTTCCAATAAAAACAAAGGGTGTTGCGCTGATTTAAAGCAACAAACATGCGTACGTAATAAATCGTTAAGCCGATGTAAGAACAAAAAAAAACCTTCAGCTTTGAGCGACAACGTATAAAAACCAGTGTGTCGTTAGAAAACGACGTCATGTTGATCGTACGCCCGCACACCAACGCTGAAGTTTATTGCATGCAATAAAGCACATTCACGCAAAACCGTTCGTCCCGTCCGTCCAATCCGGATGAACCTCTCCGGCGCTGTCGGAACGAACGTCAAGCAACAGCAAGGAAAGGGAAAAGAACAGCGCCAATAACAAGATCCCTTCTGGATCAAGCAAGCCCAAGTTCTTTAGGGCAGTAACACGCCGCCGCTTATCATGCTGTAATGCCACTATCACCGGTCCCTGAAATCCCAAACCCCATTGCACAAAACAGAACCAGACATAATGAAAACCTCCACAAGTCCATCAAATGCCCCCCAAAAGTAGTTAGTGCAACCAACAGAGTACCTTCGTTTCCCCCCTGGTGGCTATGTTGAGCAATAATGGCTGTTAGAACCACATTTGCCAAATCCGTATCTTATCACACCTTGTGCGCAAAAAAAAGTAGCACGCCTGGCGCCTGCTTGGCGCTCCACCAATATGCCATCCAACAGACCGATCTCGCGCAACATTGCAGCCGCAGTCCGCGCCCGGTGTATTTTTGCGCATTTTGCACTCCAACCACCCTATGTGTGACCCACTGTCTCTATGACCGTTGCATCGTCCGGCTATCACGTCACGTCAAACATCAAAACAAAGCTAATAAAAGTTTGCCTCATAATAACACTGATAGTAGCGCGGCCCTATCATCAGCATGTGAGTGAGCCGGCAGGAACCTCATCTCTTGTCAGTGAATGCATAGGGGATCGGGATGCACATGGTTTGGCATATAAAACAACAAACACACACACACCCGAAACAGCGCTACATAAATCAAGACTAGAAGCAATTTTAGAACAATTAATGGTGCCTCGACACGAGCAAGAGCAAGAACAACAACCGCCCGAACGATCAAGAAGGTCCCCCGGCGGGTTCAATTGATTGCACCCAGCCAGCCAGTCGGCGGTACACCGAGGGGGGAATCTTTTGGCCAATAATGCCCGGGTGTGCATTATCATATTGTGAAGGAGCACACACACCCCGGACATAAGTGGGGATGGGCATTGGAGCATTGGTGCAAGAAATTGACTTCATTATAGGCCGGTCTTTTCGGGGCAAGGTGACTGGAGGCCCCTTTGAAGATTCTTGTCATGTTCTTCTCGGCTGTCAGTAGACAGCAAAACAGCAAGCGATTAGATCGTGGCTACGAACAACGATGATTGTGGCTTGTTAGGCGAAAAAAAAAGGAACTGTGCGCCACTGTACGCTCTGCTACACCTTCTCATCCTCCTCCACCTCCTGCGGTGGGGCAAAACTAATGGGAAAATAATATTGTAATGAACGGTATGACAAATGCGTTCTGCCTGACTGGCGGTGTCGTTTTGCAATAAAAAGGAAAGCAATTCCACATCCCCACACGAGCGGTTCAGCCTCGTTAAAGGGGATGCTATGGTTGTTTGATGTTTGCTGATGCTACACGGAAGCAACAGCACCGGTAACAAGCAAACCTCCCAAAAAGCACCAGTGCCCTCTCTCTCTGTATGAGAAGAAGCAAGGAAAAGGAAAAGCAGGAAAACCCAACACATCATGTACAACTCTAAAAGGCGGATCTAATAAAGTTACATGAAATATGACGACACTTTTCACAACCATTCAGCGGCTGCAGTAGTACCACTAGCTGCTTAACAATTAAATACACAATTCAACAATGAAGAGGGAGAGGGTGAGGTCTTCCCTCCTCCGGGTGCGTAATGCCAGTAGTGGCCAGATCGATGAAATATGCATCTTTTCACCAAAAAACCGGGAGTGCACCCTACGCACACTCCTTACGCACACTGTGTGGTGCGGTGGTGCGTCTCCCGTTGGTGCGTTAAACACACAGCCCATACACGCACCACCATACGCAGCAGCGTTGCGCACTGGTGCGTGTGCGAAAAATTAATAGAAAACTCATAAACCTAGTAAAACAATCACCACCACCACCTGGATAAAGGGGCAGCCGTTTTTCTTTTCAATTAACAGTTGCCACGGGCTTACCCATCCCAACCTTGGAATGGCACAAGGCAAAAGGGGAAGAAGGTTTTGCAGAAGCCATGGAAAGGCGCGGATCAAAAGGTGCGTGTAGAAGGTGGCGTGGTGGTGTACCCATTCCCTCTCTCTCTCTCTCGCAAGGGTATTGAAGGGGCCTTTTTTCTTGCCTTTTTTTGTGGTCATGCCACGGTACAAATTAAGACACACATATTTGTCTTAGGCACCCCACTAGAAAAGCACAGCGGAAAACATTGAAACTCCAATTTGTTCAATCGTTTCATTTGGTACGTGGGGTTTTTTGTGTTTGCAGAGGTCGGTCGGCTCCCGATCTACTAACAGCGCAATGGATGGATAACTTTCGGAATTTAATTTCGCAAACATCGTACAACGCACATCGTACGCACCACCCTCGCTCCATCCCCCCCCCTCCCCCCCACAATGCGGTAAAACAAACGAAGGAAAGGAATGAATGGAAGAACTACACACACACGCACGCACGTCCGGAGGTTAAGTACCTGGGGTCCGCCCACCCATCCCCCCAGTGGGCCATATAATGTGCAACAATTAATTGTCTCCGTCTCCGTGGCTTGCGCTCGGAGGACAGCAGCCAAGCGGCGGGGGAGGAGGCCAGGTTTCGGAAGCCGGAATACATTCTTTACGCAGTTGCGTGTATCTGGCGGGAGGAAAACGACAACGACGACGACGACGGCCGGGTGGAGTCAATTTCTTAATTATCACGTTTGTTTTCTTAAAGCCCGCAAGTGTGGATTGGAGAGGCAGTGCCGTTTTTGAGCTGCTTCAGAGTTGGAGGAGGTGTGAAGAATGGGGGGGGGGGGGGACCACGACAGTGGTGGTTGGTTTTTATCGTACAGTTGCCTTTTTGCGAAAAATTGGGTTGCCAAAAAAACATTAGCCACACAAACAAAGCACACACACACACACAGCTCCCGTTAAAACAGATAACAATAGCTGGAACAGAAAACGTCCCATCTGCTTCCTTCCTTCCTTACGGTACCCGTACGGAACCGGGCAGCCTGATAGTGGCAACAGAAGGACAGGTCCAAGGCAGACACATTTGTGCAGATTTTTCTAATGTTTCAATCAAGCAATTAATGGCATTGGGAATGATCGTTTATCGGAAACGGCCAGCCAAAAATGCCCGCTGACATTCGGAACGGGAGCAGCAGCAGCCGACAGAGCTCAAACCGTTTACATAGTAATTGCTGCCAATGAGTTTACCGGGTGTCCCCCCTCCCCCGGTGGGAGCTTATCTGGGGAGCTCCTGTGTTCGGTGGAAGAGAGCGCTTCCGGACGCGGGACACGCACGCACGCAAAAAAGCAGCGGATAGAAATTGGCAAACATTTCACTTGGAACGCGGTGATGGTGGTGCGTACGGGAACGTGCGTTGGATGCGTCAACGATTTCGCGACCGCTTCGCGAATATTTTATGCGTTCGAATTCCGCCGACGGCTTTTTTGCTTTGTGTTCTTCTTCATGTTGTGCGGCCTGTGTGTGTGTATCGTTTCGCTGACGCTGTGCAATCTCGATGCCAGTGGTCCGGAATTAATATGTTAAGTGTGCGTAGGGAAGAAGATGAGCAGAGGACAGGGGAGGCGGCTACGCATATTCTTACGCATGTGGTTTACCGCTTAGTTTGCTATTCCTGCGCGTGCGCGAACGGGCGGGTATGGGGACAATCAATTTTGCAAAATTCATTTCGCAGCCTTTCGCTAAATTGTGCCCTCTTTTTCGCAGCGATTCGTATGATAATTGCATTAATTACAACTGGATCAGATGGGGTGTCTTCCCGCGGTCTCCTCTTCTGCCTTTATTGTTGAGGCCGCATCGGTTTTCCGGGTGGAGGAATTATATTTCCTCTTGATCGTTGCTGTTGGAGGATCCTTGCGTTTATGCGATTGAAAGAAAGTTTTAATCGACAGGATGAAAACGAAACTAAACCCATTACCATTAGGGATTTTGAACAGGTTGTAGGGAAAGGAAAGGAAAAGTGATTGGTTACAGTTGATTATGACAAAAAAAATTGCGTGTTAAGCAACATTAACACTAATCACACTTACACAGAAGGGTAACTGTGATTTAATTTCAATACAAATTGTAAATAAAAACAATATTCGAACTTAGAACCAGAAGCAAATGTTCTACGCACTTTAAACAGCTGATGAGCAGAAAATGCAACGAAAATAATTAACAAAAAAGTCCTCTGATCGCACCGATCGGTCACCTTTTAATCGACCAAACTGACTGCCCCTTGGGCGGCCAAAGACACGTAACGTATGCTAATATGCTTTGCATATTTAGCCCGTCATCAACCTGCTCCAACCAGCCCCCTTTCCCGCCCGGTGGCGTTTCGCATGTTTTCGGCGTTTGTTGTTTATATGCGCTTCACACGCATATACGCACACACACCTTCCCTTTCTTCGCAACGGGAGAGGGCAAGATCACCGATCATCCGATGGAGCGGCGTTCTGTTTGTATTTCCGTTGCCGTTGCTTTTTGCGCTTCGATGGAAATGCGAACTGAACTGGAGACGGGGGCGCGGGAAAGATTTGATTATTAACGTTTAGCGTTTAGCTGATCGCTACCGATAAGCCGCAGCAGCAGCGGTGTAGCCATCGCCTTCTACGCTTCGTGTTGGTCCCCGCTCCGGGAGATCGCGATCAAGCGTGTCAAGTGCCGCGCGATAAGCATCTTTCTGACACGCTCGGGCAGGGAACTGGGACGCGTGTTTAGGTGCTTGCGTGCGTGTGTATGTCAACAGTCGGTGTCCAATTGAATGCACCGCCGGGTGTGTAATTCGAGGTGCGTTTTGTGACCACCAGGCAGGCACACATAAACGATGCCGACCGGCTGGCAACGGGCCATCGTGGGGAAGGGTTTTTGCACTAAACATGGTTCCGCACATCCTCTACAAAGAAAAGTGGCCAGCACAATGCTGTGACTTCCTTATTCGTGCTTCCTTCCTTCCTTCCTGTGTGTCTGATTCGGGAAAAGGCTCCAAATATAGACGTTCCCGTTTCCCAAAACGGCATCAGCATTAAGAATTCAACTCCAACCATTTGCGTACGGCGCGTACCATACATTAACGATCCCCTGTGGAGTGTAGCAATTTTTAGAACGTCTACCAACTGATCGATGAAACGTTTTACGCGTCCACGTGTACGTATTCATGTGGGTTCAGTGCACTTTAAGGTGAGACCTTTAAGGTGTCCACACTCAGCTGGTTCAACATGTTCTAAAAAGTAAGTCCAACCCAACGCACATGTGTGATAAAATAATGTAAACTCTTCACACATCATACAAACACATACACGCACAAGCTCGATCTGTCTATTAGGGAGAATGCTCTTCAAACGGGTCAATGGTGTGGAATTGGGTGGTGCTGCTATTAATAAACCGAATACAGCAGCAGGAGCAGAACGTTTAAAAAAAGCCATCCGTCTGCGTTGGGCGTGGGGTGGGGTGTGTTGCAGCGCCATTCGGGTCGATCGGGATAGCAAAAATAGCCACAAAAGGCGTCACGGATTCGATCTGGGAGGGATCGCGTTGCTACGGCCGTGCATTAATTTTCCCGCACACTGAATGACTAAAAGTGAGAGTAAAATAATAATTTAATGTACGGCTAGCAGTAGCATTAGTTCACCAGTGTAAGCTGTAGTACTACATTGTATAGATTGTGTGTGCTAGCGGCAGCATTTGTTACAAAGTCTAGTCCGATGCGGTTAATGCATCACAACTGTGACAATATTGCACCGTGAGTCACATTAGTCTATCTTCCAAACGACGATGAGTTTGTGCCCATGATGGGTTGTGTAAAAGTCATTAAGCTTCGCTTATCTGTCTGACCGAGTGGGCGAGACATGCAGACAAGCGGGACCGTATGTAATACTTCCTTTGTGGCGACAGTATTGGTGGCTCATGTCGTTACACGTTTCGCTTGGTTCCGGTTTGCTTCCCGTCCCCGTATCAAACGATGCATCCTCAAAACGGAGATACATTTTTCACGATAAAGTGCGTACCCTGCACCTATCAGTCAGATAAACATACACATACACACGGTGCTTATCAGCGGAAATATCCCATGGGCGCACCTTCTTATCAGCAAACTGCACCCGCGGTATGTATCGGTTCGTCGTGTTTGTGCTGTTACGAAACCTGTACCTGTTTCTACCGTTTCGTGCACTGGTAAGGGGCGCACACAACCTGCTAGGCAAGGCCCAACACACATCGTCCAATCTTTGTGCTGTGACTGGCCTAGTAAGCACCGATAAGGGGGTTGTTTTATCGCCGCGCTAGCAGCATGTCTTCCCTGCCTAATCGTGACGGCGTGACTCTAGCCAGTGGGACCAGTGTACCATAACAGGTACACTAGAGGGAATCGACTTTCGCCTAACGTTCTTCCGATAATTAAACGCTAATGGACAGCGCCTAGCGCACATCCTATTTTACTTCCCTCTCTTGCTCTCTCTCTCTATCGCCCACCACACCACGTACCTGTTTCGTCGGTGACTGATATTTGAACAGACCGGTCCGCTGGCTGTTTGCATGCAGACCACCGCCACCAGCTCCGCCACCGCCTCCACCGCCGCCACCTCCGCCACCGCCGCCGCCGCTACCATTCTTGTCGTCTGCCACCAGCTTCACGTCATCGATGCCCGTGCCGAGCAGCTCGTTCTTCAGCAGACAGCTGTAGGCCAGGCTGTCCCGTGCATTCTCGCCACAGTCGCGCTGCTTCTTCGTCGATTGGGGCGAATTCTCGTTCGACTTTGTGCTGATCGTGGCAAAGTTTGTCGTCCAGTTGTTGTTGGCACTGAAAAGTGGGACACTGCTTTTAGTGCGGAGCACACGGAGAGCGTCGCGCACACCATTTTTGGGTGCAAAATAATCCACCCACCCGCCCACCCACGGTTGGGCAGTATACTTACCGGCAGGGAATGAAGCGATCGTGCGCCGAGGAAGATTCGCTTGCCGAGAATAGACTGCGGGCCGCGGGACTGCGGAGCTGCATGTACCGCTTCTCGTACTCGGGGCTGAACATGGTGACGACGCTGTGCCGGGCACGACTCGGGGAGGAAATCGCTGTCGCTTGCCAATTTAGTAAACCCACCACCTACACACGCACACACACACGCGATGCTCGAATGCAGCACACTCCGAATTTGCAAACCGGCGGAAAGTCGCAACTTTTCACCTACGCGTGATTTTACTGTACCGGCAGCAGCAGTAGCGCTGTGTGGCCGTCTGCTTGATGCCTGTTGCTCCGGTCTAGGGTTCTACCGGTGATGATGACGACTGCGACAAGCTGAATCAACAAACGACACACCGGGCGTGCGTGTATCTGTGATCTGCTTTCACCACACCACCTTACACGGGGTGTGAGAGACACGCGTCGTCGTCTGAGCAGATGATTTCACGTGAGTAGGTTCTCGATTGCTACAAGAACTCGTGGAGGATAATCTTCTTGCACGTTTTGGGCCGGTTTTTTTGTACTGCCACTTTTTTTTTATTTCGTTTAAAGCACAATCACATTTAGTCACTTTTCACACGATACGCACGGTCAGAGGAGTTCTGACATATTACAGCCAAAAATAAACTATAAAATATATAGGGTTAAAAATATATATCTTCTGCCGCCTTGCTCAACTCTCCTAACGGCCACTTGCGACAAGTAGTCAAACTATCCGGCAACCACACCCCTATCTCTTCAATTGCTTGTCTGTTCCAATTTATCACGCACAAACTATCTGCCGAAGTGTTTCCAACACGGACCGAACAGCTCCAACAAAAAACCAAGAGCGAGTGGGTAAATAATACGGGTGATAGAAAAATAAATCTCGCAATAGAACGCACGCGCGCTTGCACACACAATTCCGAGGCCCGTCTGTGCGGTGAGCGGTTTGACAGCAAATTGAACCCAAAAGACAGCATGGACAGTCGACCTAAACTCACAGCCCGCTTCGATGCGTGAGCGGGAGAGAAGAGGCGTGCGCGAGAGCAAGAGCAAGCAAGCTTCGAGCGAAACGCGAGAGTGAAAGAGAATTCTGCTAACGGTCGAAAGGCAAAAGAGGGCGCCCGCGTATGCAAGGGCTCTCAGACAGAACGGGACAGGAGAGCCCGTGTGTAATGTGCTTCCTATCTCTTTTGCGCTTACGGCGCGTGCGGCCTCCACGTACGTCTCCTGCGTCGAATGGGCGATTAATTGTAAACGGTTCTGTCAAAGGCTGCTGGCACCGCTGCGTACGCAAAACAGGCCACCGCCAGCACCGTCGGGGCGGCCACTAATGATTCGTCGTATTATGCTGATGCACAAAATGGAAAATGCATTGAAAATGGGACACTCTCCCACACGGCGATACCTTGATAACGACCCATTGCGGTTGTAGTCGATTAGAAAAAGCTTACGTTCGTACGGACAGGTTTGGCGCAATTGGTTCTCGCTAACGATTCACATCATAAACACATTACTTGCTGCTTGGTTCCGGTCATATTTTAATTCAATTAATGTAATGCCATCGCAGTAGAAGCCTAACGAGTTATCGGATCAACACTCGAAACAATCAAATGGACATGTTCGTTCAATTGCGTATTTTGTGCATTGATCGTACAATAGCTCGTTGAGATTCTGCTTTGTGTGAGTCTTTCGTCGGACGAACTTGATTGATAATGCCCGAAATTTAAATTGCTCCGATTTTTAAAGGGATTCGTTATCAATTCTAATGTACGCGTACGAGATGGGGTGGAAGAAAGCAATGGAAAGCATCCATATGTTCTATCAGCTGCTGCTACGGGTGGACGGGTGGGTATGGGCGGCGGTACACAAATTATGTCGTAATGTACGCTAAACAAATCTTTGCCAGAAGAGTTGTTGTGCTCGAAACACACTGACACTTACACACACATACAATAGATACACTTTTCTTTTGCAACACTGCTGAAAGCAACACGTATTGAAAATCTTCACATCGACGCATTATTTACCACCACGGACACGGGCAAAATCGCGTAACCCCCTCTGCCTGGCAGATGATGCTGCGTTTGCTTTGTTTACGTATCAACACAAACAAATAGCATTGTTGAAGGTTTTCCGCTACAACGCCACGAAACACAGCGCGGAGTATCGATACGGCACGGTTTGCCACGTCATGAAATGGAAAACTTTACCTTTTCCCATCGAATTTTTCACTTTTTCAACACCAACACGACTGGCCTGCCTGCTCGCCTACCTGCCTGCCTGCCTGCTTCTTCACCCCCCTTGCGTCGTTTGCCTGTGTGATGTGCAGGCGCAAATACGGCATCACTCGAGCCACTTTCGTACGATTTCACGCGTATTTTAAGCGAAATGCGTAACGCGCCACCCCGCTAGAACAGAGACAAAACGCACCGAACACGGTTTTACGCCTGTTTTCTCGATTTTTCTCACGGAAAATCGTGAAAAAGCGCTCCACCTTCACGGGACTTGGTCGGGCTTCGGAGAGCTCTGACGTATGTGACAGTTGGTCGTAACGCTTCATTTCAAGTTTGGCTGCGGGAAGCGTTAGCTGTCATTTGAGGAATGACGCGCAGTTTGAATTTTGGGACAATTTCGGTTACGCCGTATCGCATGATCGCGCGGCGTGCGTTTGTCATCCAGCCCTTTGCGATGTGAAGAATTGATTGGGTCAAATTAAAATCTGAACTAAATAAAATTATAGTTTGTCAAGCCCATCGCGATGTAACGTTAATTTTTGGTTAAATAACATTTTCGGATACGTTTGAGAAAAAATAAACACAAACTACCATGTTAAATTTTTTGTACGAATAACTTTTGTTCGTTTTGTCTTTGTTATACCAACATGTTTAATTTTCTTTTTTGGTTTTTAGTGTTTTTAGTGACTTTTTTTAAATCCATCCACGTACTTTTGGCGCAGTTTCTTTATGATCAGTTAGCACTCGCAGCAATATGTAAACACTCAATATTTAGTCATGTTTGTTTGTTTGGTTTTCATTTTTTACTATACAATCGACATTCATTCAACATGAATAAAATGGGACTGAATAAGGGATATGGGACAGAATCGTCAACAGGAAAGATAGATACAGCGAGCACACCGTTACTGCAGACAAGAAATGGATAATGTTTGAGCGGCTTGCAGTGGAAAAGGTGTAACAGATTGGTTGAAATGGCTATTTTCTGCGTTTGAGTTCGTTGTGGCACTGTTGTGTTTGTTTCTTTTACTTTCGTTTCGATATTCGATCACGTTTTAATCGCTGCGGATGAATGCAAACTGATCGCTAATGTAGTTCGTTACAAAGGGTGTTGGAGATGAACATATGATGAAGCTTTGAATTGCGCTCCGATCGCTGCGATCATGCTGCTCCTATGGTGTAATCAATGAATGGGCTTTGTAGTGTTCTGTTTCGGGCAACTGTAGTACAAACTGTAGTACAAACATAAGTAACCCATTGCGTTGCAGTAACCGTTCACGAGCATTCATTGGCGTTCACGTTTGTATACTCTCAATTATTACTGTATACTTCTCGATGCATAAACAAAACGGGGAGGTAAGGGAGCAGCTATTTAAAATTTGTATGCTTTTTACGCTTTATAACGATTCGAAACCTTCGAGAATTGGCGATCAAAAGTGTTGTGTGCTTGAGGCTTCGAAGCACTAGGAAACATCTACCTCCCGTCGCATCTGAAATCTAGGTTTGGCGTTCATTTCCAAATGGTAGGATCAAAACTAATTGTCGTTTTTTCATGTCTAATTCGCCCTATTTCTGCGCTGTTGCGCTTCCATTGGCGTACACACTTCGCTAATAGTTCTTGGCTCTGGACTACTTTGGCATTGGCAATATGTATTGGTTTACCATACGGATGCTGGTTCCTGGTTCCAGGAGTACACATTTAAACTGGCAAAAGTTTCGACCATAAACACGCATCTCTTTTTCTACTCCTTTTTTTTTTTCTTTGCATCTATGATAAATATATATATCGTATATGTATATCTATATTTATATATATATATATATGTATATATTGTATATGTATATGTATATTCACGTGTATGTATGTACATAATCATATAATAAATAGTACAATAATTATATTCAACAGCCATTGAGAAAGTGTATTTGTGTTTGGTTTTTTATCTTCATTTCTTCTCCATTAATCTAGTTTTTTGCCTTTTTTCAGCTTTCCGTTCCTGCTCTACACGGGTTTGAATTTATATTTCCTTTCTCTCGATCTATCGCTCTCTCTCTCTCTTCTATCTTCTCTCTTTGACTCTTACTAATGTACTATAGCTTTCTTCTGCAGAACATTTCCAGGAACTAAGAACACTTATCAATAGGAATCGGAACTGGGCTATACGAACGAAAACGGATAACACGAAAGGCATTCGAGGCAACAGCAACTAGATGGCAACACAATGCGCACAAACATAACCTCTCTTTACGTCTAATGTCTACTATGGCTTGTCGGCTCTAAGGGCGACTGTGCTGGTCTTGTCCCGTGTTTGCCAGTTTGTCCTAACACTCCATTAGCTTCA